>NC_134710.1:18832709-19052709 GCF_043290135.1 Rhipicephalus microplus
CGAAAGACGCACCAAAGTTCGCTCTCAACCCAGTTAGCGTGCGAGAAGTCACCGATGTTTCCAGCAGACAGATGCGTAACGCGATTGTGCTGTCTATTTAATCAAAAGCAACGAGAGACAATGCAACGCGCTGTCGCGGTGCCGCTGTTCGTGAACGGGCGCAGCTGGAACCGGCCCTGGCGCGAACGGGGCCCCGCCGTTCCGTTCGCTCGTCCTCCGGTCAAAGAACCAGTCCCTCACGGACATCAGTCACGTACGCGAAGCCCGGTGAAAGGCGGCGCCCGACGTGGCACCAAGGACGTCGTCGCAGCCTTCCGCGCGCGTCAGCCTTCTTGTTCACGTGCTCACCACGTGTGCCGGGCTTCCCGGAGAAGGCGCTGCGGGCGGGCGCGGCGGCAGCAAAAACAAGCGAGCCAGTACGACACGCGCTGCCTGCGCGACACGGTCGGCCAGCTGCACCTCGATGCAGGGGAGAAAAGCAAAGAGAAAAGGCCGCCGCACGAGTTGTTTAGAAGGACGGGCCAACAAGCTCGGTGGACCCGGATCGCTCTTGGAAATTATAGAGCGATATCGCTTCGAGGAAGGGGCATATATATGCGCAGCCAGAGATCAGTGACTCCCAGTATCGTGGTGCTCGATCGTATGCACCACCAAACCAGGAACGAAATTCTAGCAGTGTTCTTTTTTCTTTCTCTCTTTTCGCAATCCTGGAAATCACTAAGCTTTGGAACAACGGTACGTGAGCGCCTACAGGTTCGAGGCCTGCGTTTGCAATGTATTGGAGGTAATTACATTTTGATAGTGACGTCATAGATGATCGCCTTGCTTTCCAAGCTTTGACGGCCGAAGTTAGTACAAAGTTAATTGCGTTCATTCGCCAGCTCATATATTCGGTGTTTATTTTTATTGCTACCCAGTGCCGTTTTTTAAACACTTCGTGTCGGAGCATGTATGTAGTGAACAACATTGAAGAGATCGTATCTCCTTGCCTGACCCGTTTTCGATCGCAGTTTCTTGGCTTTTCTTGTGGAGAGATGACGTACTGGCGGAATATTTCTACGTCCTGGTTAAAGCATACATGTGAAGCATGTCTTGGCGACACAGTGCTTCCAAGACTGATGATATTTCTACTGAGTCGAATTTCGTTATTATCCACTATGCGGAGTATATTACTGTGACAGGATAGTCCGAGAGCGTTTTGTTGGTTCAATATTATACGTTCTACAGTGAAGCTACTTAATGGAGTCACTGCTTAGCTTCGCCCATGCCTTGTTTGGATATGCTGCGCCCTATTTCGCCTGAAATGCCGCCTTTATCACGATAAAATATTTAACGATGCATTGTCTTATAGTAAACGCAGTCAAGCTGGCTTTTGGGTGTCATAAAAATTTTACTATAGACATGAAAACATTAAAGGTAAGGGTATTACCTCGGGACAGCGGAATGCTGTTTAGGGTTTTTTTTTTTTCATGTGTACGCCAATCCCGAAAACATCTTTGAATTTTCCGCCATGCGCATGATACACACACTATTTTGTTGCCTAAATATTTGTGTCAGGTGCGACATTGTAGTGTTAAGCGAAGCATTTTTTCATCCCCCCATGGTTTATTTATTTTATTTATTTCGTAATGGCTCGAAAAAGCCCACTTCGGGGTATTACGCGGGGCAGTAGACATATGAAGCAAATCGATGTTTGTTTACACAATGCCAGAGAAGATTCGGTTTCTTGCCGATTCGCCGGTTTTCTTAAAGGTGGTCGCCATGAGCAAGAGTCCTCGAATCACAGTTACAGGTGTTGGCAGCTCGTACATGCTGCAGCTCGTATTTCGTACTTGTACTACAAGGTAGCACGTATATCGGGAAGAGCCTTACATCGCCAGCTTCTGTAAGCAGTTCAGCTTCGTGAGTCGCTTATGTGCATTGTTTTGAGTCACGTACTGCCCCGTGTGATACCGGCCAACGCTGTCGTCCTTTCTTTTGCCGCCTTTTGTTCTCTCCACACGCTGTGACTGCCAGTGCGGCATGCGCTCGCTGAAGCGCGGGCCACGGCCTTGGACATGCAGCGCTGACGCTTGCGTGGCGATGGACCGACGCTGAGTTTATAAACAAGAGCGTCCCGAGAATAGCTGACTGAGAGAGGCCCCGTAACATATACGAGCGCATGACGCTGTTAGGGCCAAATTTTGGCTATAGCTCGAGTACAACGCACGCTGTAGGGCGTTCGCACTTCGGTAACGTGTGTGATATTACGTTTGTAAGTCAAAAGACATATTGCAACCAGTCGGCATGGACAACAAACAGGTAAACGTGAACGTTATTGCATGCTCTGTCCATAGAGCCCTAATTACGTTATGTTATCATATTTTTATTGTGACTTCTTATTCAAGTGGTTTGCCTGACTTCTCGCCGTCATCTCTCTCTCTCTCTTTCTCACTCTCTCTCAGCCTGTCACGTGCACACTGCCTGTGCTTTCCAATTCTGGGTCAATACGGCGTCGCTTATCTCGCAGCTGTATAAAGCACCGGAAATAACACCTGCTAAAGCGACGGTTTCTTTTGACTCTTATCAGAAGCCAAGTTAGCCCAGTAATGTCCTACTCTAAATTATACATGCGGGATGGAAGTTATAGTTGATAACTGCATAGCTTGCAAGGATCCCCTTCGACTGGCGCTGTTCGTGTATATGAACTGTTAGCGCCGCTTTTATGCCACGGAAACGTTGAACAAAGCACCGGCAGAAATACATATGGCAGGAAATATTGCTATAGGACTTTCTATAGTCGTGTGTGTTCATGGTGACGCGAATGTCTGCTGGGATTTTTCCGCGGTTCTTCTCAATCCTGACGTTCAAATTCGACCGTTTTTTTCTTCCAAGTTTTCCGGCATTCGTCTGACGCGGCGTGCATGTCACTTGGTATCGCTGAGTGCTCTCGTTAGATCTCGAGTGGAGCGAGCGTACAGAGAGCGGGTATACAGTCATGTGGTCGCCGATACGGCCGCCTCGGGAGGCGATTGAAAGGCGCCCCTTTATCGCCACCCTCTTTGTACGCAGCGCGCGCCCTTTGCGGACCGCACGCGCCACCCCTACAATCGCAGCACGCGCTCGCCAGCCTCGAGTTTCTTGCTCTATATCTTATTTTAGCACGCGCACGCACATTGTGCGCGAACGTCGCCGGGGCACTCTGCCAACCTCTTCACGTGCTCCAGCCGTGATTTGCCTCGATTAAGCGAGAAAGTGAGCGCGCGGGGGTGAACGAAGGTCGCGTGCATGCAGCGTACGGCATTTTCTGGCCCAGAGCCAACGAGCGGCGCCGGAAAACCCGATCATTCTTCTCGCGCGGTGAAGGAGTCTAACCCCCATATTCACTAACGCTCCTCGACCCGACTTTCACCCTTCACTTGACAGAGTTGCGCACTGCGCCACTGCTCGGCTGAAAATGACGCTGAGCTACTGAAAAATAGCTGCAAATTATCACTGATATGCAGTGACTTTCTCTGCCTAGAGATGGCGCTTCTGTCGGCTTTCGCGTGTCGAAGACCTTGAACGAACAGTAAAATCCCTGGAGGCCAAATTAAGTGACCTAGAGGATAGGAGTTGGCGTTCCAATGTGGTAGTCTTCGGTATCCCTGAGGACCCGGATGAAACGGAATTAATCCTAAAAAGTAAAGTTCTCGACAAAACTTTTGCTGCAAAACTTGACGTTCAATGTAAATCCGTCGGCTGGATTCATCGCCTTGGGAGGCCGGGCAAACAAAGACCGGTCATAATCTATTTCCAGGATTTTAAAGAAAAGCAGCTTGTGTTGGAAAATGCTTACAAATTGAAAGGCTCCAGAATATCAGTCCAGCATGTCTACTCGCGAAGCACGCTCACGAAGCGAAGGATCCTGTGGAACTTATCAGGCATATTGTCGCGACAGGTCTGCGAGGGGTGGTGAGGTTGCAGTCTTGGTTAAACAAAACGTAAGTGATGTTCTTTTACATCAAGCCAATAACTTGGAAACTGTTTTATTAAAACTTTTTTTTTTTGCAGGGATGAATTGTTTTTATTGTTTGCCGTGTACAGAGCCCCTAACTCGTCTGCGCAATACCTTTGTGATCTTTGTGAACAAATTGCATCCTTTAAAAATGATAACGTGTCGCTTATAGGTGATTTTAATATCCCAGGCATTGAATGGGAAAACGCTTCCTTCTTTGCCGAATCCAACTTGCACGTGGCCCCGTCACGGTGGTCTAGTAGCTAAGGTACTCGGCTGCTGACCCGCAGGTCGCGGTATCAAATCCCCGCTGTGGCGGCTGCATTTCCGATGGAGGCGGAAATGTTGTAGGCCCGTGTACTCAGATTTGGGAGCACGTTAGAGAACCCCGGGTGGTCAAAATTTCCGGAGCCCTCCACTGCGGTGTCCCTCATAATCATATGGTGGTTTTGAAACATTAAACCCCACAAATCAATCGAATCGAACTTGCGCGTGAACCACCTGCTCAATATTATGCTTTTTCATAACCTGCAACAGTTTGTGAAACATCCGACGCGTATTCACGACACGTCAACTACGATTCTCGATCTTGTTTTTGTAAGTTAATCTACTAAAACATTTTCTGCCACCGTTGATTGATTGATTTATTGATATGTGGGGTTTAACATCCCAAAACCACTATATGATTATGAGAGACGCCGTAGCGGAGGGCTCCGGAAATTTAGACCACCTGGGGTTCTTTAACGTGCACCCAAATCTGAGCACACGGGCCTACAACATTTCCGCCTCCATCGGAAATGCAGCCGCCGCAGCCGGGAATCGAACCCGCGACCTGCGGGTCAGCAGCCGAGTACCTTAGCCACTAGACCACCGCGGCGGGGCTTCTGTCTCCATTGAACCTGCCCGTTGAGCTCATGTGTTGGCAGTAAGAAGAACACAATCACCATTAAAGACTATTCTAGATTGTACAAGAGCTAATCTTGTCAAATATTTCTTCTTTCCACGCACCATAGCAGATTAGAACAACCTACCTTTTTCACGTCTTTTTAACGCCGATCTTTCAGAACATGTAATCATGTGACACTAGAGTCATTCATGTTATATATTTATTCGTTCATTAATTGGTTATCTCGTGTTCCCTGATCCACAGTTTAATAAACTCTGACAACTTCTGGAAAGAGTTTATTTGTTTATTTTTTTCCCCGTGTATGTGAGCATCTACATATCACGCCCTCTTATTAATGTGGCTTTAACCTGAAATGTCTGAACATTTTACGTTTAACTACACTTTGGTGGCTATACATTTCGCAATGTTCCTTCCTAATAATTGTACGGTTTGCGCCTTCTTTTTTTTCATATTTTTTTTGTTGTGTTAATTTTTGCTCAATGTGTATTATTGACATTTTCTAACGTTTGTGCACGCTTCACGTTATTTAAATGCATTTATCAGTACATTCGCCCCCTGCTTGGGACCCCTTTTGGGCCTGCAGCATTCTGTAAATAAATAAATAAAATTAATATACTTTTATATGTACCGTTCGCTTTCGAATAAAGTCTGTTTTGTAAAGGTGCCCTGGGTCCTTTTTTCCCAGTTTCCGCAGCCCTGCACTATGTACGGCGTCGCTTATGACCTTATCGGGGTTTTTGGTTGTTAAACCCCAGATATAAATATTATTTCCCCCATTTTCTGTTCCTTTCGTTTCTCTCTGAATCTCTAAAATTGTGCGACAGATGTTCCAACTGTTCAAGCCTTGAGAGGATACTTTCTCGTTCGCATGCAGAAACGAACAAGCAGCATTTCATTACCTCTCTTGATGCATGGGGGGTTTCTTGTTTGGTGCAGCTAGCTCGATTACTACTGAAGAATTGTGGGCGGTAAGTGCGACGTCATCGGGATCATTTTACGAGTGCCATATTCGCGGCGCATGTGTTCTCGTGCATTTACTTTAATTTCTCTGTAATTAGGGCACTGCTGTTGATAGTATTGTCGTTTTAGACGTTGTGTCCCATTGAGCTTTAACTATGACTTCAATTGTTAATTGAATTTAGTGTTCCTTTAACATTAACGCCGGTATTGCCGTCCACCGGCCTCGATGAAGTCATCCACTGCTAATCTGGCGGTGATGCGTGCAACGGTTTCACTTATAGAGCCTCGTGAGTTTTGCGCGGAATGAGCTGCGTGATTGACCTCTCGAGTGGAAGCTCAATTATGACGGCAACATCTATGGTGTTGTGGCTACTGGTAGTTTCCAAACGTGAACCACTGCAGATAGGAAAGTTACCTGTATTCAAAATATCCGTATATATATATATATATATATATAACCACCTGTCTACAGCATTAGTCTATAGCAGCGTCGCGAGTGAGTAGTCATTTGTGAATTTGTGGTTTAAGCAAAGATGGAAATTTTAAGGCGTAAATTCTTTTTAACGTACGCTTAAGGTAACAGCGCACTAGTACACTTTATGAGAACACAATATATGTTTTCTTGTGTAAAATGAATGACGCGTTTACTTGCATACGTTTATCGATTAAAATGGTTGGCAAATTTTGTCCGGTTACCGCAGTGCTTCTCGAACGAAGCTGATTTTCCCCTAAAGTTTTGTTAAGTATACGACTCCCTATTTTCAACCCTCCAACCTGAAAAAAAAATTCATAAACGATTCGATTGAGCTTCTGTGTAGGACTTTGTGGTATATATAATTTTATCGTCTGCTTTTTGACTTTGCACATGAGATCTTAAATTTTGCTCAAACAGTGTAACGTATTCAGATTCAAGCTATAAATCTCACCACTATACCATGATGTTTTCTACAATGCTTACTAGAAAGAACTCTGGCACTATTTATTTATTTATTTATTTATTTACTCTCAGGGCCAAGGGCATTACAGAGAGGAGTGGGGGGTAAAACACTACACAGGTATACAATGCAGCAGGAGTGTGGTTACACATATGAAACATATTTGAAATATCCGCATAAACTGGAAAAATAAACAAACAATAACAGAAAGGAAAAATCAAAAGGCGCAAAAAACATTTGCCGTACACGGGAACAACCGAGCAGGATTTACACAAAACCGCGGAATTCGCGAAAAAAAAAATTGTCTATGGGAACTGCAACGCACGGCACTTCAGTGAGCATGAGAATGATGGGTATAGTATATTGTAAGCACATTGCAAGCACTTCATCGTTCTCACCTGTAAATACCCATCGTTCCCTCTCGTTGATGTTCTGAGCCAAGGGAGACATCGCTGAATAAACGCTTCTGCTCGGCCTGCCTATAGTGAAATCTGCCTGCATCTGAAAGACGCAGGCACGAATTTGTCTAATCTCAGTACTTTCAACTCGGTTTGGCGTCGCGTGGCTTGGAGCTTATTTGTAACGAAACGACAATCAACAAATGTCACAGCAGTTGCACCATAACTTTTTAGGCTCACCAATTCAAATTGTTTCACGAAGTTCCCTCAGATTTGGGTGCACGTTAAAGAACCCCAGGTGGTCGAAATTTCCGAAGCCCTCCTCTACGGCGTCTCTTATAATCATATGGTGGTTTTAGGACGTTAAACCCTACCTATCAGTCAATCACGAAGTTCTTAACGCTCCGTTCTTTTACTAGAAACAAAACCTAAACACGGGAATAAATGAAGCCACAAGTGCGCGTGAAGCCGTCAAGCACGAAGATTTTGTACCCATCATTCACATTGTCACTGAACGGTCGCAGCGCCCGAGTACCCTCTAGAATATATGGGGTGTAAGCAAGCCACATGCTTCTGCAGCAAAACACTTCTCAACGTTATCTGTGAAATAGACGACATAGAGAAGAAAGCAGACATGACACCTCTAGTAGCGGCACAGTTGGTACTTCATCAGCTTCATGTAAGGCATAATGAAAAAACGAAGATATATACAGACGGATCATGCACAGAGGAAGCGTCAACCTGTGCGGTCTTTATACCCGAAATTCAGAAAAAGAAGATGTACAAATTATCGCACAAATCTTCATCGACGGCAGCAGAATTGGTGGCTATCTTTGAAGCAGTTAAGCTTATCTGCGAGAATTCTGAGCCACGAAAATGGGTGATATGCACTGATAGCAAACCTGCTCTTCAGCTAATCAGAAATGTGAGATCACCTTACAAAAATGGTGAAATAGCACAATGTATTGCAGAAACTGTGGAATATGCCTCATCGCAGGGTCACAACATCGTATCCCAATGGATACCCAGCCACATTGGAATAAAGGGAAATGAAGGGGCTGATAGCCTCGCGAAGAAAGCATTGAAGGAAGGACGGAATTGCGCAATCCCTATGTCTGGGGCGGATATTCGACATTTTATATCGCAAGGAGCCAACCATTGTTCGATGGAGAAGTGGTTTGAGAGCCTTAAATCAAAGGAAACGGTACATTATGAAGTTGATCCACACAGAAAATTTTCCATAGCGACAGACCTCCCACGACACCTAGAGACATTAATCCACCATCTTCGATTGGAAGTAGCATACACAAAATGGTTGATTGGGCGAGTTGGTGATACATGACTAATTATGAAATGGAAGCGCACAACGTTGAAGCAGACGGAAAGACAGGGACAAGCGCTAACTACCAACTGAAGGTTTATTCGGAAAAAATATGAAATATATACTAAAAGATGATACAGTGTCAAGGCACATACGATAACACCAAAGCATAGACCAAAAATGGCAACACCGATAGAATATCTTAGTGCGTCAGCCCTACCTTACCATCGCTTACTGTGCTTTACATTGATTAGTTAACTTCTACGGCATCTGCTAATGTTTAAAAACGCTAGCTCCTTATCGGACAAAGCGATTGATGGTTTGCTGACGCAAGCCCCGTGTTCCGCTATGTGTGCTGCTTCAATTATAAGCCTTGTGCGCTCATCTTTGTGCTTTTGGAGAACTACTGTCTTATCAAATTGTACTTCACAGCCACATCTAGTGACATGCTGAGCAAGATAACCATCATTGCCGCTACGAACATTGCACGCATGCTCACGCAACCTGTCGTTGAGGCATCTTCCAGGTGCACTTTATATTGGGCAAACTGGAAGATGCCTCAACGACAGGTTGCGTGAGCATGCGTGCAATGTTCGTAGCGGCAATGATGGTTATCTTGCTCAGCATGTCACTAGATGTGGCTGTGAAGTACAATTTGATAAGACAGTAGTTCTCCAAAAGCACAAAGATGAGCGCACAAGGCTTATAATTGAAGCAGCACACATAGCGGAACACGGGGCTTGCGTCAGCAAACCATCAATCGCTTTGTCCGATAAGGAGCTAGCGTTTTTAAACATTAGCAGATGCCGTAGAAGTTAACTAATCAATGTAAAGCACAGTAAGCGATGGTAAGGTAGGGCTGACGCACTAAGATATTCTATCGGTGTTGCCATTTTTGGTCTATGCTTTGGTGTTATCGTATGTGCCTTGACACTGTATCATCTTTTAGTATATATTTCATATTTTTTCCGAATAAACCTTCAGTTGGTAGTTAGCGCTTGTCCCTGTCTTTCCGTCTGCTTCAACGTTGTGCGCTTCCATTTCATAATTAGTAGCATACACAAACAGCTTCCTGCACAAGATACATCGATCCAACTCACCGGAATGCCATTGTGGTCATGCAGAAGAAAATGTTCGCCATATTCTTTTGGAGTGCGTTAAATACGCGAATGAAAGAGAAAAACTAAAGAACAAATTAGCAAGTTCGGACAGACGGCCCCTCACAATAAAGAAACTACTTGGACCATGGCCTGAGATGCATCTCCAGAAAAAGGCAATAATCTTCCTGAGAGACTTTTTAGTGGAGACCGGACTGGACAAGCGCCTATGACAGACAGCCAGAGATGGGTATATATAAAATGTGGTCATGTATATACTGACATTAGAATAGTAAGGTGTGCGTGTAAATAGTTTATGACTGTGTGAACTGCGCGAAGAAAACTGTGTATTGGCATGATATATGAACTGGTTTCAGTGTGCTATTATGCTTTTTTTTCTTTTCCGTATTGTTAATTTTTGGGTACCGTTCTGTATTATTATTTTCTTTTTCGCTGCAGAACTTTGTGATATGGAGTACCCGAGGCAATAGGCACCTCAACCTCTCCACAGCAAAACAGTTAAAACAGAACAGAACAGAACAGTTCCAGATTTGATTACTTTACAATTGGCAAGGTTCACACATGAGCGGTTGTTTGGCACGTGTGACGTCAGATCTATGCGTGATGCGTTCATTCTTCTTCGCATTGATGTCGCCTGCATTTATTTGCACTATCATTAGACGGCAGTATATGTGGTTACAAATGAACATGGCAGCGCTGACGCGACCACCCGCTTCGATCCGAACTTGCGCATGCTATTCGTTCACATGTGAGGGCGGCAAAAATTAATGGTGAAATGAGCTATAGTTTTGTGCCATTTGTCGCTGAGGACAAAGCATCAGGTGCACTTTGATATTATTTAAGAGGTCAGCTTTTTGTTTAGCCCCGACGCCTAAGCTTAACGCGCCAATAATTTGATAATGGTTCTTATATAGAATTAGAAGAATACGGTCACGAATACATCACTGTCGAAGCATCACCACATTAATCTAAAGCAAATACAAGCATTAATTTGAAAATTTCGGGCCACACAGCGCGCGATAATGTCTTGATAACTTCGAAGCCGGGAGGGCACCAGCTGCGACGGGTGCAGCCGTGTGTGTGTGTGTGTGTGTGTGTGTGTGTGTGTGTGTGTGTGTGTGTGTGTGTGTGTGTGTGTGTGTGTGTGTGTGTGTGTCGTCTGTTCACTTTACTCACCCTCCGTGTGCGAGCAGACGCCAGGGAGACGCTGAGAAGGTGACGCGACGCGGATGAATAGATGTGGAGGGGCTAATCACCATTCCTATTGGCTAAGAGATCCTGTAGCCGTCACAGTACTGAAGTGAACGTGAGATGGAGTACATATTAAACTATAGTTACACATTGCAAGCCAAAGGAAATTCAATTTCTCTCAGAGCTCTGAATAAGTTGCCCTGATATACATTTTAGGCTTCACGTAGACCTTGCAGAAGTGTCACCACACACACTCTCTCACGCACACGCACACACACACTCTCTCTCTTACACACACTTTCTATGTACTCTTCCCGTGTTCAGGCCACGCGGCCATGTGGCACGTCCGGCTCGACATAGGATCTCGGAAAATCACACTCGCTGCTTGTACAAGGCGATATAGGCGAAGGGATGAAATGAGCGCGCCCGGCGTCTTGCGCGGCCGCAATCGCGGAGCCAGTGGCGGAGATACGAGCTTTTTTTTCGATGGAGCGTGTTCCTTTCAATGCGCCACTTGAGGCCACTGGAAAGATGCTTTTGGGCCTGCTTGCAACCGACACTAATATCCCGCCACGATAACAACGAGCTCAGATGGAGGTCGCGTATTATCGGCCAGAGCACTAATCGTCACGCTTGAATTTTTGCGTCGGTCATGCGCGCAACGAGGGAAGGATTTTCGTTGAACTTGAAACCGGCTGCAGAGGCTGCTGAAATACCTTGCGGCGTAGTATTGTAAAGGAAGAGGTATGCGACGCGTTCCCTGAGCTGGCTGTTACATTGTGCTCTCTTCTTACACTTCATGCTACCCACGCGCGAACCCCGCTGTCGTTGGTTATGGCAATAACGATATGTCAACATCTCAGAGGCCCCTGAAAGGCTCCACAAGGAAAGCGAAAAACTCGCTAGCACGAAAGGGGTCAGACGCAAGCAGATATGATCGCTTTTCGATGCTGTTCACTGCGTGTGTAGAATTTTTACTTAAACGACTAAATTGTGGGAAAATGCATAATGATTGACGAACCATAAAGATTGACGGATTATATCTCCGTAACCGACGGTTTTTAGATAAAATAAATGGACTCTTCAGCAATAAGTGCGACGAGTCGTCAAAAAAAAATCCATTGAAATCCTAAATCGAAAAAAGTATTAATGTGCAGGACCAAGAATTTCGTACGCTGAAAACACATATAAAGCTCATTGTTGATTTGATTGATATGTGGGGTTAAACGTCTCAAAACCACTATATTTGAAGCTCATAGTTGAACGAAAGAACGACAGTTTACTTTTGTAGCAAGCAGCATTTAAATTAGTACATATCTTGATCAACTACTTTCATGGGGTCCTACCAGTGAGAGGTGCCATCTCCAAAGAATTCCTGATGGCTCAACGTTGAATATAGGTATTGTGAGAGTACAGTTGAGGCAGTATGATATGCAAAGTAGACATAACAAATTATTTGTATTGATATTTGATCAAAAGTCCTACGCTACGTAACCTCCAACATCTAATATATTGTACACCGCCTAAACAAAAAGGCAAATTTAAAATATTTATTCTAAAACATAGCCGCCCACTGGCACCACTTTTGTTCACCAAACGTGTGACTCTGAAAGCTCCTGTGGATGTACTTACCACCTGAACATCTCGCGTATTTGTTGTTGTGCATGTGTTGTGCCGAGAGTACTCGGGGTCTATCAATTCGAGCTGACTTTAAGCGGTCGGTGATGCAAACACGTCATTACTTTCGTACGAAGTTTCTTGCCTTTCACCGCTCTCTAGAATTAGAAATAATTCGTTCCTTACCTTTTCATTCACTATTCTACGTTATTAGGTTAGCCCTATATGTAATTACTAGTACGTATATCTGACTCCCGACTCAGGACCACCACTCTATCTGTTTACGAGAGATTTATTTACTACTCCAAAAAGCCAATGAAATAAGATAGAGCCTTAAAGACAGTGCCAGTTTATTTTTTAGCAGTTAGAAACTTTTCGCGTTTGCTTTTAATGCACTCCAACCACCTGCGACATATCCGCTCATTGTAACAATCACATAGAAGTAGCCGATTAGTTAGCAAAACAGGAGTGCGCAACTCGTCAGCTGACAGAACACGTCAAAGTAGGACTGCGACCACTCGAAATGAGGAAAACTCCGACATGGCGGACACTTTGAAGCCAACAGTGGCAAAATTTAGCGAGACAGGAGAAAAATTGTCAGATCCCACGTACAGTGGGAATCGATGATATGCGAAGCACGAATGAAGAAAGTTTAATTGCCACATTAAAATCAGCCCAACGTTACGAGGCGGACGTAAATTATGCCGTACATAACTTTTATTATCTTGTTTGGACGTGTCATTTACCTTCATCTTGTATTCACGTCACGTGATACCAAATTTGGTATATGTGGAGCTAGTGGAACTACTGCGTGCGTGCTATGAGCATAGCATATAGTCATGATTTACATGAAACGCATGCCATGATTATCATGTTTGGACCAGTCATATACCTACGTCCTCTATTGACGTCACGTAACATCAAATTTGGTATATGTGAAACTAGCTAAACGACCGCGAGCGCACTATGAGCGTAGCATGTAGTCATGTTTTACATGACACGCATGTCATTACTATCATGTTTGAACATGTCATTTACCTTCGTCGTTCGTTCACGTCACGTGATACCAAACTTCGTACATGTTGAGCTAGCGAAACGACCGCGTGCGCGCTATGAGCGTAGCATGTAACCATGCTCTTACATGACGCGCATGTCATGATTATCATGTTTGTACCAGTCATATGCCTTCGTCATCCATTCACGTCCCATACTACCAAATTTTGTATATGCAAAGCTAGCGAAATGACTGCGAGCGCACCATGAGCTGGGCGTGTAGTCATGACTTACATGACATGCACCCCTTTAGAATGGCCATTTTTCGCTATATATGCCATGGCGAAAAATATTATCGGGGGGAGGGGGGGGGCACGTGCCCGGTGTGCCACCCCCTGGCTATTGTGTTCCACTTGTAATGTACGAGCACTAAAGTTGCACTTGAACATATTTGTAATATGGGCGGTGACCTCTAAAAAGTTTGTCTAGGATCGTTTCCTTACACTCCTTGTATCTACATACAACCTTTCGCCGCCGGTGTTAAATTCGAAAGATACATACGTAGTCCTAAATGAGCACTAAATTTCTCACTTTCTTTGGCTTCAAGACTATCCAGCACTCTATTTTGATAAATATTTCAAATGTAACGTTAGAGTAACGACACTTTCCAATTTTTGAAATCCAACTGTAACGAGTTCCTTTTGCATTTAGGGAACTTGTAACGGGAACTCATTCTAAAATTTGAAAGAAACGAGAACAACACTGCCATACACACGCGCACGAACGCTCACACACGTTTCAGGCCATGCTAATGCAAGCGCCCATCAGTTTGGAAAAGCGCATCGCCAGCCACCCGCCCGGATGTGAACATGATGATGAGGAGCGACGATCGTGTGTTACAGGATTGAAATTACATTAACAAGTGTTCAAAATAAGTTGCACCAAGTGGCACGCTAGCCGATATTGTGCTGTGCGTAATGAAACTTTTCGGCATTATTGTGAAACAATGTGGACTCCAATATAGGAGTTGAGGTCGGTCTTTGATTTTTTTTAATGTTCTATGTGTGCTGACTGAGCAATGCCGAACTCTTTTCATTCTCGACGAAGAGGGCGCTTTAAATGTGTGTCTGATTCCGCACCGGTTACCCCGGCTCACTGTCCTAACAGGCAAGAAATCACGCTTGAGCGCAGAAAATGTGGTCACGCATATTGCTCCTATAAGTCGCCGTTTTCAGACTGTCCCTATTTCGTCGTGTGTTATAAGTTTGTGTATATGTAAAATAAATAATAAAGGACAAAAAAGTACAAGGTAGCAAGTACACTTGTAGGCAAAATTTGAAGCGGTGTTAACACTTCGCACAGATGCGGTCGAGGGTTGTCAAAAAAGGCACAACTTTTCAGGTGGTTTATTCCGAATGGTGTATCTGCAACTGTTGCGGAAGCCACGCAACCTGACGTATGAAAAAGTGTCAAATTTCTGCTATGTTTTCGCACCCTTTCGGTGAGGAGCCACTCTATCTGTAGTGAATGTGTGTCCGCGAGCAACTAACGATTATCCCATGATTTGATATGTGCGGTTTAACGTCCCAAAACAACCACATGAATATGAGAGACGCCGTAGTGGAGGGCTCCAGAAATTTCGCCCACCTCAATGGGGTTCTCTAACGTGCACACAAATCTGAACACATGGGCCAACAGCATTTTCACCTCCATCGAAAATGCAGCCGCCGCAGCCGGGATTCGATCCCGCGACTTGCGGGTCAGCAGCTGAGTAACAGGCTGATAACTACTAGACCACCGCGGCGTGGCAATGACAATCCTAACTTCAACGCTGTGGCCATGTGGTGGCGCTGCCTGTGCGATTAAAAAATGCTGCGCAAGAGGCCCATGTAAGCTAAATGTCTTAAGAATTGATAGGGTATTTAAGGGCCATATAAACTATTAAAAAGAATAGCAGAAAAGAAAACAGAAACGTTCCTGGCTTTCCTTACAAAGAGACGCACAAATCCTCCCATGCATATCATTGTAGCCACTGTGCCGACCATTTTTTTCGCTTGTGTTCGATCGAGCTAGAAGTCGCATGCGACGATTCGAGGTGTATAGGAACGACACCAGTAGAAGAGCTGCGCCTTGGCAAGCGTCCGCGGAACTTATTGATAAGGACACATAGTACTACACAACTCTCTTTTGTGCAACAACCACGATTACACTCCGCGGCCAGAGATGAAAGCTCTTTTATCTGGGAATGTTGAAATCGCACCCGTACGTGCGCCTATCGGGCTTGAAAGCTATCCGCAATATCTACAGAGATGAGGAAAGCTGTATCAAAGCCGCAAGCATGTTTCCAATTCGCACGCGCGTAAGCCGCGGTCGATAAGTGCTTTCAGCAATGACCCCCAGACCTCGACTCTCTAACAGAAAACCCCTCGGCGCCAACAACGCGCAATACAGGAGGAACCCGGGCCGCCCCAGGGTCGATGACAACTGCGCGTAGTGGATGTTCGTCTGATCACGTTGGTGGGGAAGGAGCGCATGAGGAGCGTTGTTTCAAACGGTGTGGGATATACAGACGGTTTCGACAGCGCTTGTCGCTCTCTGGCAACATTGTGCGCCCTAGAAAACTTCCTGTTTACCTTCTTTTAGGGTGGTTTTATCCGGCATGGCTTGCAGTACTGGCTGCTTGTGTTTTTTGCGAATATAATTATTTCGACGAATCGCTCGCGACTCTGGCACCGCTGTAGAATGTCAGGATGCAGTCTCCGAACCGCAAATAATTTGCTAACGAAAGTAAAAAGATTCTGTTTCCCGAGAGATGAAGGCAGAAAGAGAGCCAGCGTTGAAGTGATCGGGCCAGAAAACAGGATTCCCACGAAGAGGGCGTAGATTTCTATGCCCACTACATCAAAGGCAAGTAAAACTCGACGCATACCGTAACGACACTGAAACGATGCTCAGACGTTATCCGAAGATGCCCGCCCCGGCCCAGATAAGTGAAAGATAAGAAAACATGAAAGGTGACAAAGACAAAAATTTAGCACAAAGGTGTTCCTTGAAATCGGATCAACATCGGCGATATGTACTGTTCGAAGCAAACATGTATTTAGGTGCATCTTGAATAACACCAGGTGGTTGAAATTTCCGAAGCCCTCCACTATGGCGTCTCTCATAATCATGTGGTAGTTTTGGAACGTTAAACCCCACAAATCAATCAATTACTCAATCAATGATTCACCCGTTTGGTGAAATTGTGAGGTTTTATAACCCACCAGATCGCCTTTGTCATGCATGTCCAATGGGTTTTCAGCATGTCTCCAGATGTCTTCGCGTGTAAGCTATAGGCAAGATGACTGGCGAAAAATTTCTAAACCAGTGAGTGAAGCACTATTCGAAGAGCGTACAGTCAATGCATTTAGTGTGACAGGACGGCTGTATTTGTTGTTGTTGTTGTTGTTGTTGTTGTTGTTGTTGTTGTTGTTGTTGTTGTTGTTGTTGTTGTTGTTGTTGTTGTTGTTGTTGTTGTTGTTGTTGTTGTTGTTCGGCATCTGAAATGTTGTAGAAGTTCGGAGGGCAGTAGCGTTCACCCAAGCAATGATGTTTTAGTAATCTCTGCTTTTTTTCGGCGGTAACCTGTACATGAATTACATTTTTAATCGACTACTTGAATTGTAACCTGTCACTTTTTTCACTGTATTATGTACAAGACTGATTTTGTAGCTGACAGACTCACCGATTGGCATGTACCACGCAATACGTTCATCTTCTGCGAAACTTGATTGATTGATTGATTGATTGATTGATTGATTTATTGATTGATATGTGGTGTTCAACGTCCCAAAACAACCATATGAATGTAAGATTATAAGAGACACCCTAGGAGACGGCTCCAGAAATTTTGACCACCTGGTGTTTTTTAACGTGCACCCAGTTCTGAGCACACGGGCCTGCAGCATTTTCGCCTCCATCGAAAATGCCGCCGTCGCAGCCGGGATTCCACTCCACTATCTGCGGGTCAGCAGCCGAGTACCTTAGCCATTAGACCACATCGGCGGGACGTACCCGATGTGAGCGGTACGTGTGACAACACAATGACAGCGACCCAGTATACTCGCTTGCTTTCGCTGACACTTAGCACCCGTATTCACAAACCATCCTTATCATTATCTTGTGTTTTCCTTATTGATATTGTGCTTTCAGGGCGTTTGATAAACGATGTAGGCCGCTATTCAAAAAATAAATGTTGTCGCTACCTTTTTTTTAATCTGTTGCTATTTCTCTGCTCTTATAACGCACGTGCCGAGTATACGGAACCCAAAGAAAACGTGTGGTAACGATAAGCTTGGTTTGTGAATACAGGCCTTATTGACCATAGAAAAAGACTACACTAATACTATACACGCATCTTGATCTTCTGATAATGTATAAAGTGCTCCCTTCCGGTGCCACACTTGGCCTATTACACCGTATGTTGACATCCAAGGCACTTGATATTGCTTGCGATATGCCAGGTGATCGCTCATCTCTATTTCTTGCCCTGATATCCATCCCATGCACGGACAAAACAGCCGTCTATAAAGATAACACATGGGGACAATGATATCAGGAATTTCACAGACGTTGCGCAACAAGCTGACGAACGACAGAAGACAAGAACTGAAGACGAAAAAACTCAAGGCTGAATACAAAAAGGAAAATCATGCATGCGCGGTAGACTTTGTTCCATTTGCGGCGCTCTTTGATGCTCTCTTCATAAGGTCACCTGACTGGGAAAGAAGGCTCGAAGATGTCGGCGGGCTGCTGTTGATGGAAAGGAGTGCTGTACGCGGGTGTGGGCGCCGGCGGGGAAGGTGGCGGGCGCACCGCGATTAACCGTTCGAACGCCGGTGCGAACCGGTTATACGAAGGTGCGTCCGAGTACGTCTGCAGCGTGTTACCGGCGCGATCGATATCAAATCGCAAAGCCCCAGAAAAGTGAAGCCGGTTTGCCTCCACCCTGTCTTCATTTACTGTGGTCGCCTTTTTTCATGTTTTTTTTTTTTTTTTTTTGCGGTGCCTGCACAGTAGCTGCATTCATAGGAATCAGATCTTACGCTAAGTAATAACGAATCCATTCAGAGAGCAGGAGTAGAGGGGCAGGGCAGTTAGGAGTGGGGGGCAGAGGACTGAGAGCAGGGCCACTCAACCTGCCACTGGAATGCGCCGCGCTCCCGGAGGGCAGGTGAGGAGGTGACGAGGGGGGAGACTGAAACATTCCAAGCCCCGGCATATTCTCTCTGGGGCAGCAGCAAAATGCGCGTGAAATCGGTCAGCCACGTGTTCTTCATTATCCTAACACCTAGTATGTTTGTGAAATGACTCATTCGGCAGACTTCCAGCTGTCATCGTAGCCATCCGTACAAAACAGTGGTGTCAAACTACACATGGTTGATACGATTGCCGCCGCACTCGCCGGCTGAAGAAAAATTCGGAGGCTTTGACGCTCATGGGGCACGATGGATGGATGAATGGATGGATGGATGAATGGATGGATGAATGGATGGATGAATGGATGGATGAATGGATGGATGAATGGATGGATGAATGGATGGATGAATGGATGGATGAATGGATGGATGAATGGATAGATGAATGGATAGATGGATATGGCTGTACCCTTTAGATCGGGTGGTGGCTAGTGCCACGAAGCCGTAATACTTAATGAAACAAAAGATAGATTTATTTTTTTTTCCTTTAAATAGTGAGGTTGAGGATTCGTCCTTTGCAGTGAATGGTTTAATTTCCATTCGTGCTTTGACTTTAGCCACCAATCAGAGAACCTCCTTCTAGTTAATTCTACCCGCTTAAAGTCTATTTTGCTCTCCCTGTCCCTAAACCCCAGTGCTTCCACGTGACTCGTCACACAGCGCCTACTCCGCTTTTCAGGCGAGAGCACTGCAAACTGCTACTGGCTTCCTTCGGCGCAGCAAAAGCACTCTCCCTCTACCACTGGATGACAGTGCTCCTGCTACTGAAACACGCCGGCTCTGAAGAAAGCGCTTTAAGCGTGCTTTTAGTGCTCCTGCTCTCTGAATAGAATTCGCCATAAAAAAAAAAAACACCTACGGAGAGCTCTCTCCACTTACACAAGCTTTTTCTCCAGTCTTTTGTGCTCTGAACAGTGTACTCGGGAAAAATTATCTATATATCTATCTATCTATCTATCTATCTATCTATCTATCTATCTATCTATCTATCTATCTATCTATCTATCTATCTATCTATCTATCTATCTATCTATCTATCTATCGGTCTATCGGTCTATCTATCTATCTATCTATCTATCTATCTATCTATCTATCTATCTATCTATCGGTCTATCTATCTATCTATCTATCTATCTATCTATCTATCTATCTATCTATCTATCTATCTATCTATCTATCTATCTATCTATCTATCTATCTATCTATCTATCTATCTATTCGGGTAGATCCTCCGTGAGAAGTCACAACGTGGTTTATTTCTTTCGACGTTTCAGCCAGAGTGTAGCCTTTATATATATATAATACTCTTTCGGGGCAGCCCTTCAGCAATTTCAGGTTTCAGGCATTGCGGCAAGTATACGTGGCGCCCAGATAAGATTCCGCTACGGCGGTATCGAAACACTCCGTATGGCCCGCTTCCCCGACGTACGCACCCACAGCTATCCTTAGACCGTTCACCGCCGCAATTCTTACAAAGGCAACTGACTCACGCTGATCTCCTGAAGTGCCAGCGCGTAACTTCGAGTGAAGCGGGGCACCTTGGCCACGTCCTCTCTCACCCCGGTCGAGAGCATGCATCTTTTAAAAGTCCATGCTTATCTTTCTTGCATACCGCGGAGTAATATATGATCGATAGGCACACTGAAGCGTGCAGAACCGAATGCAATTGAACAGACCGATTGGAGAATGTATAAGCGCTGACGGACGCGTAGATGGAGACGTCTGGGGGTTCAATCGCCAGAAAGAGACATCCGGCTGTACAGGAACTCTACATAAACTCTACGTGAACTTATAGTATTTTGCTTGTAAAAAAATCAGTCAAGGTGCGGACTGACAGACTCAAACACACTGCAGAATGAAAGTTGTATTAACAGGTGTTAAAATTTATCTCATAGCAGGAAACAGCATGAGCATACGGGACAATGAAGACAGACAGGAGTTGGCGCTGGCCAGCAACGTGAGCGTTTATTTCATACCCCTTTAAACAACACCCCCCCCCCCCCCCCCCCATCCACCTCTTTATGTTTGCACAACTTTCATTAGTTGTATGGGGCGCTAGAAGAGCTTATAGACTAGGATGCACCAGTCACACAACTTTTCATACTGTTTAAGGCAGCGCAAACGACAGAACAAGAAGTGGACACAAAGAAGGCTTACTCACAACTTTTTGATTCGTGAGAAGTAGTATGAAAGCCCCCCCCCCCCCCCCCCCGCAGTGGTCTAGTGGCTAAGGTACTCGGCTGCTGACCCGCCGGTCGCGAGATCGCATCCCGGCTGCAGCGGCCGCAGTTTCTATGGAGGCTAAATTAAGTGCTGTATGCCCGTGTGCTCAGATTTGGGTGCACGTTAAAAAACCCCAGGTGGTCAAAATTTCCGGAGCCCTCCACTACGGCGTCTCTCATAATCGTATGGTGGTTTTGGGACGTTAAACGCCACACATCAATCAATCATTATTATGTTTGGACGTGTTATTTACCTTCATCATCCGTTCGCGTCACGTAATACCGAATTCGCTATATGTAGAGCTGCTATCGAAGCGACCGCGAGGACGCCATGAGTGTTGCACGTAGTCAATATCGTATATATGACACGCATGTCATCATTATCATGTTTGCACCAGTCGCATACCTTCGTCATCCATTCTTGTGACGTAATACCAAATTTGGTAAATGTGAAGCTCGCGAAACGACGTGAGTACATCATGAGCATGTAATGTAGTCATGTTCTTACATGACACGCATGTCATGATTATCATGTTTGCACCAGTCATGTACATTCTTCATCCGTTCACGTCGCATAATACCAAATTGGGCATATGTGAAACGAGCGAAACGACCACGAGCGCATCATGAGCGTGACATGTAGTCATGTTATTACATGACACGCATGTCATACTTGTCATCTTTGCAGCAGTCACATACCTTCGTCATCCCTTCATGTAACGTAATATCAAATTTGGTATATGTAAAGTTCGCGAAACGACCGCGAGCGCATCATGAGCGTGGCATGTAGTCATGTTCTCACATGACATGCATGTCATGATTATCATGTTGTGCACCAGTCATACACCTTCGTGAGCTGTTCACGTCACATAATAGCAAATTGGGTATATGGGAAGCTAGCGAAACGACCTCGAGCGCACCATGAGCGTGGCGTGTAGTCATGACCTACATGCCACGCATGTCATGATTTCCACGTGAGGGCCTGTCACTTTGGTTCGCCATGCAGTCATGTCATACCATACCAGTTTTGCAATGTCATGTGAACAAAACCACCGCAGGATCAGCAAGACTGACATGTATATCATGAAATGTAAACCGACTTTCATGACATACATGTGATGATTTTCTTGTTATGACTAGTCACTTATGCGCGTCATACGGTCATGTTAAGCCATACGAATTTTGGTATAGATCTCATTATCCAAACGGCCAGGAGAGCTAAAATCGTAGGTGGATAGATAGATAGATAGATAGATAGATAGATAGATAGATAGATAGATAGATAGATAGATAGATAGATAGATAGATAGATAGATAGATAGATAGATAGATAGATAGATAGATAGATAGATAGATAGATAGATAGATAGATAGATACGGTCAAAGTTGCCCAAGCTAGCTAAGAAATGCTTCGCATTTAAAAACAAGTGACCCAAACGAAATGCGCAAGCGCCGGTACGTGCCAACATTCCGACATGCGCAAAGGCAACAAAAAGCAAAGAAAAAATGGTAAGCAGTTTTAACGTCCTAACACCAGATAGGCACCATGAATGTATTACGGTAAGAAAGAAAAGACAAAAGCCAAAGTGCATGTACTTACTCGGCCTCCAGAAAGCTGTTTCGGTTCACGACAGCGCCACTGATGGAGAGCTTATGCAACCCGCTCCTACATTCTTAATTAAATGTGCATCTAGAATTTCGTGCACCGCATAATCCCTGTGCATAAACATAAGCGTTCGTAGTCAATTTCTCTTTGTCCATTTCATGTCCGGTCATTTGCGATACTTTAAATGATGAGGGAACCTTACCAACTTTAGCCGAGCTGTCCACCTTGCTACACAGCTTCTATTCGATATTGTATACAACGCGGAGGCACGACCACACGGAGGACATACAACTACACATCTTCAGGGTGGTTGTGTCCGTACAATGTCTAACCTCAGCTCCCCGCCCTGGTGGTGTAGTGGCTAAGGCATTGGGCTGCTGACCCACAGGTCGAGGAACAGAATCCGGGCTGCGGCGGCAACAATTTTGATGGAGGCGAAAATGCTTGGTGTTGGTGTGCTTTGATTTAGGTGAGCGTAAAGAACCCCAGCTGGTCGAAATTTCCAGAGCCCTTCAATATGGCGTCTCTCATAATCATATGGTGATTTTAGGACGTTGAACCTCAACAATTATTATATTATTATTATGTCTCTCCACTGCCGCTCTTAATACCATGGGCTGTGCTCAGCTCTATACTTTTCTCGTGAATAACGCTCGAAATCTTTTCTGACGCAGCCGATAGGGCCAGGTAACGGGAAGTAAACGGTGAATTTTCCCGCAAGCCAAGCGCTCAGCGTTTACGGAACGGGATGACAACCAAGCTTTGAGAAGCTTTGTGGAAGGTGTTAGCCAATGTGTGTTTTTACCCTTATCGGGATGAGTCGTATGCGTGCTTCGAGTAAACGAGCGAGTCTAATCATGTACAAATGCTAGACGGACAGCCACACATGTCACCCCCAAAAGTCCAATGGCACGCCTCTTCAATGAGCCGTGTCATCTGCAGCGCCACTCATTTCAAGCACCCAAGGTCATTGCGTGATGAATACCATACTCTGCGAGCTAGCAAGCTCGACTGCTTCAAACAATGGGCATCACCGCTGCACGAGAAATTGTAAACATTTAGTGTCCTCCTTGAGATGACTTGAACAACAAAATTTTATCCGAATCACGTATACATAGAACATCTCTAGCGACTTATGACTTCACTTTGGAGGGCATTCAGACTTAGGGAAGAAATTTGAAGTGTCAGTGTTTGCGTTCTCAATTTGTGCGGCCAAGGGCATCGCTGTTATAGTTGTCCTACACTGCTTCAATGAGTATTCTGCTTTTTTAATGCTGTTAGGAATTTGCTCTCTCGCGATGGTAGCGGTGGCGAAGAGCGGCGAGCCGTCGAGCGGACTTCACTGAAGCCTTATGCCTAGTTCACACTGAAACATCCGCTTTCTACAGCGACCGAAATTCTCCTGCCGCCGAAACGCAGCGTCGTTCGCACTGGACGCGCCCCGCGCCGCCGAATATGCCATCTACTACGGGGCGAACGCGGGATGGATGCGCTGTCACCCGGTTGTTGTCGCGACAAGCAGACGCTACTACGCTATCCAGTGGTGTATACTTCGACAATTCTCGTACGCAAGAAGCAAGAAAAGACAGTACTGCTTACTTTGCCGGCAAGTGGCTGTCTTGTATAGCACGAAGAGCAGAAAAACCACCGACGCCAGTGGCGTTGGTGGGTTTGTTTTGCTCTGCAAGACCGCAACAAGCTCGGTCACGCCAACAGGAAGCTCGGTCACCTCTTTCACGAAATACGAAGGCGAAGTAGGCACAGAGTAGGTTAAACTCCCGTTGGTTTCAACATTCAGTTACGTGCACTGCAGCATAACAAGCGAGTAGGGCTTGGCCGCCATTTTTCAAAATTCCTTGACTAGCGCTCCTATTGGTCCGCGGTGACCGATTCGGCGGCAGACGCCGCAAAAATCGGTCCGAGAGCCCTCGGCGCGGAAAGGGCCCTTTCGGCGGATCTCGCCGCCGCCGAACCGGATTCGGAGTGCTTTCGGCGGCCGGAATGCTCAGTGTGAACGCGGCCTTAGCCCGAAGGCGAAACAGGAAGGCAATCCGTTTTGAAAACAGCAACAAAAGGAGTGTTTACTGTAGCAGGTTGTCGTTTGTACAGAGCCGGCCAGCACGACAACGTCGGCTGGGCCAAAATCTCCTAACATGGGGCCGGCACGACCTTAAATAGCGTTTTTGGGACTCTTCTGCGAGACCAGTTCCCCGGAACGGCACAGTGGCTCGGCTGAGGAGACGCAGCCATACCCGGAACTGCAAGGTGGTTCGGCGGAGGAAGCGACGTTATCCCCGGAACTGCACGGTTCTTCTGCACGGAAGGCGGCGCTGGGAGGGGGGGAGACAGTTCGTCGGAACGGGGCTCGATCTCGTGAGACGTGCTCCCGAACGAGGAACATGTCTGTGGCACAACAGCATAATGCACAACTTTGTGTGCGCCATAAAGGGACTTGTTAAATATAAATCATCGGCGACCTTGATTGGTGACATTTTGATTATTAGCTGTGCTTATGTCGTGATTTTTTATGTAATTTCTGTTGGCTTACTTAAAAAAAACCTACGTCATCCAGTATTAAGTGCTGTTTGCGACTGTCAAAGTTCGGAGAACCCGTCGATGATGAGTCGTCATGTCTATTGCGTAGATTAGTATACGCGCCTACTCGAAAGGTTTGCATTTCTTTCAGCTGCCTATTTTTTCTCACAATGGCATCGTCCGCTTTCATCGATCTCGGCAATCACATTGAA
The DNA here is from genome assembly GCF_043290135.1 of Rhipicephalus microplus. Classification (NCBI taxonomy): domain Eukaryota; kingdom Metazoa; phylum Arthropoda; class Arachnida; order Ixodida; family Ixodidae; genus Rhipicephalus; species Rhipicephalus microplus. Next base: position 18,857,941 of record NC_134710.1, read on the forward strand.
TGCTTGTTTTATTTTGTTGCCTTCGTAGGCCATCTTTTATTTTCACCGGGAGGGCCTCATATTCTTCATTGCCAATGTGCGTTCTCAATGTTGTCATCGTGTGTGTTCTTTTGTTAATGATGGCTCTCGCCTGTTTCCGCCCAGCACGATGGGTACGTTTTATGACGATTACCTTTGTGAAGCACCATTTTGACATAGCGTCACAAAATCCCCAAAATGCTTCTGAATTTTCAATGAAAGTACTTCTCTTTCCACACGAAGCTTACAGACGAATTTTACATACGAAGCCACCATTTAACAGAAGTGCAAGCCTACACGCATCGCAGGTTGCTTGTATAAACGGCAGAAAAACTGAGACTCTTTGTATATGTGAGCCCTGTTAGGCTGTACAGGTGCGCCGCCTTTGTTTTGTATACAAGATCGAACTGTTTTCCATAGAAGGTGATCGCGCCAGCAGAGACCCAAAACGCAGTGGCAACACGCCTGAGCCACGTGAGGCCGTTTGCGAACGTGACTGCTTGTTTTTTTTTGTGTGTGTGATTTATTTTAAATCAGCTGCCTCTTTTTTTTTTCACTACGGCATCGTCCGCTTTCACCGGTGAATTCTTCAGCAAATGTGACCACCAGTATAGAATGAAAACCGTGGTGTCAAAAAATGCGCACGTGTACGCTTCGTGCACATATTGGGACGACTATAGAGATGAATCAAGCAGCGCATATTTGCTGATGGTTGTGACATTTTCCGTACAGTTATTAACAGCTCTGATGGCAGTGTTTTATAGAACAAGACGTTAACAATGTCCAAGACTGGTGTGAAGACTGTCTAGTGACCCCTAACACTAAAAATGTAAAGTGCATGGTATGTTTAACTTACTGCCATAAATAGGCCTCATACATATCTGGCATTATTACTAATCGCACTTTCTTGGAAAAAGGGGACGCATTTAAACATCTTGGTGTCACAATTTCACTTCATTACGCCTGTTTTTTTTTTTTTCATATAACGCACATCACTGTCTCCAGTAATGAAACACCAGGATTCCCTAAAACACCATGTACGTCATCATCGCGTCACGTAAGACACTTTTGTGCCCGAAGCTTGAAATCACGTTTCACATCAGGTCGCCCCCTCAAACGTGTCTTATCAATTCCCTCCAAGAAATGCATAACTGCGCGGCATAATGGAGTCATTCATCGTATTCTTACAGGTCAATGGTATATTTCAAAAGCACAGTCTATTTTAAATACGTCAGCATCCCGGCGTCGAATTGATTCGCTAACCTTTTTTCGCAAATTATTTTATAGCTCACTTCATAACGCATCCTGTATCTTGGCCCCACCACCACAACCATCACTCCGTACATCACTTGAAAAGTAACCCGGCCGCGCAGCCCCACTATAACAATTTTCTGCGTCTTTCTTCTGTCGATAGTTGGCTGACTGGAACGGGCCGCCCAGACGCATCGCCGAAATCACCTGCTCATCAACACTTGCTGAGAAACTGAAAATTAGAACCACGTGTGTTGCGAGTGGCGTGCTCTTTGCATCAATTGCTTCCGTCGTCTTCATGGAAAGCTTATCTGTACTTCGGCCCATTTGAAATGTGAGTCCATGATAGCATGATAACTTCACCACTTATTGTTCCAGCGAAACCGAGGTACAACAAGTTCCAGGGCTTCTTAATACCTGAGTAGCGAGCTCGTCGTTTCTCGTTCATTTCACTTTCTTAGGCATCTGTCACCGTCGACAGAAATCTTCGATTTCCTCGTTCATTTCCAGTCGCCACATTGTAGCTTTATATTCGTGTTCAAAACAAGAAAAGTGGGTGAAAAAATAACCAGCCGTGAGCTCACGGCTGGTAATTTTTTCACCCACTTTTTTTCTTCTTATTTACATTCTATTTGTTCTAATAACTTCCCCTATACATTCCTTGGCATTATTGTCTGTTAGATCTCAATAATATTGTGTCAAAACACGGAAAACCGAGCCCTTTGGTATACAGTACTTTCCCTTATATATATATATATATATATATATATATATATATATATATATATATATATATATATATATATATATGTTTAGTAGATCCTCCGTGAGCGGTCACAACAAGGTTTATTTCGACGTTTCGGCCTAGAAGTGTGGCAGCTTGGGCTAGTTGGTATGGCATGACGATAGTTATAGCGCGAGAACACAACGACGACACAGAGACAAGAAGGACACGAAAGACACGAGCGCTAACTTCCAACTGAGTTTATTGCGCAGCGCACGAAAATATATAGAGGAGACAGTGACCATGGCACAAGAGCAGAACATGAGTAAGAACGATCGGCTGAGAGAGCACGCGAACAATGTTAAAAACGGGAAAGATGGTTTTCTTGCCCAGCACTGCACTGAGTGCAAGTGTGTTCCCCTCTTCGAGGAAACAGCGACGTTGTACAAACACAGAGATGTAAGCACCCGGGTCATTGTCGAGGCTGCGCAGATGGCACGCGAACAGGTGCCTTGTGTTAGCAAGCCCTCCGTGGCCTTGTCCGAGAAGGAGCGCAGGTTCCTCGAAGGATTCGGTGCGGGCAGGTAGCTTTACCTTTCTGGTTTGGTTTCTTCTAGGCTTTTCTTTGCTGTTTTTCAGTGCCTTTGTATTTGTGTTGTTTGTTTTTGTTTTTCTTACTCATGTTCTGCTCTTGTGCCTTGGTCACTGTCTCCTCTATATATTTTCGTGCGCTGCGCAATAAACTCAGTTGGAAGTTAGCGCTCGTGTCTTTCGTGTCCTTCTTGTCTCTGTGTCGTCATTTTGTTCTCGCGCTATAACTATCGTCATCGTTCGGCCTAGAGTCTGGCCTTCATCAGGAATAAAGATAGTTTGTTGGTGCTCAGCTTTATACAATCTCAAATCAGAGGGCAAGGAAAGAGGGGATAAAAAGGAAAGAAAAAAAGAAAAGAAAAGGAAAGAAAAAAAAGAAAAAAGAGAAAAATAATATACGGTGGACGCCCCTCGGGTGCTTCCCTTCCACTTTTCCTTCCACTTCCCCCCTCATCTCTCTCCCCCTCTCCCCTTCACCTTTCTGATGTCAGCGGTCTGTGTATGTTTCCGTTCACTAGCGCATTCCTCCCGATCAGACGGCCCCTCCTGGCACTGGTGGTTCGGTGTGGGGCAAAAAAGAGCTTTTCAGGAAGTCCTAAGCCTTTAACTACTCGGGGTCCCGTAAACAATTCGTCGTAGAAGGACGGGGGCCGCGTATTGTGGCAGAGGCTGGTCAGCGGGCATTTTAGGAAGTTCTAAGCCTTTAACTACTCCGCGCCCTGTCAACATTTCGTCGTAAAAATAGGGGTGCCCCGTATTGCGGTAGGCTGTGCAAGCGCGTGCAATGCGAATTCCTTGCCCGCTTCTAAATTACGCGTGTCGTGGGGGCCTCCCGGCTGTGCACATGGTTGCTGTTGGGCATGTCGTGCATGGCACAATTGATTGAGTAGTAAAATAAAACAGAAAACAGACGACAGCTATATATATATATATATATATATATATATATATATATATATATATATATATAATATGTGTGTGTGTGTGTGTGTGTGTGTGTGTGTGTGTGTGTGTGTGTGTGTGTGTGTGTGTGTGTGTGTGTGTGTGTGTGTGTGTGTGTGTGTGTGTGGCGCCACATGTCATTCACTCTTTGCGACTGTCGGTAGCACCGTGGGAATATGACCTCTGTTGAATGAAATTTCGAATGTAATAGCTGATATCTCCACATATACCGTATATCTTCCAAATAAGCAAGAGCCCTGAATATTCCAACTGGTTTAATTTATAATTATTATCCGCACGCAACAAAACATTTGCGCAAAATATAACCGCTAAGATATTATTCCGTCTCTCGGCAGCGTGAAATCGCGGGAAGTCCAACTGCTACTGCGCTGACTGTGCGGCGCGTTTTGTTACCGAGAAGAATGACGTCATGCGCGAGCGGATTAGTGTGCCCTATATATAAGTGGCTGCACGCCAGGAAGCCGATAGCGGCTGCACTTTCGACACACGCTGCTTTTTTTTTTTCCCCTCAATGGGCCGTTGCAGCGTGCCACGCTGCATGTGACTTCCTCGCGCTGACCGCGTATGGAGCGATAAAAACATCGGCAGCCGCCATTTCTTGGAAGCTTCCCTCGCGGAGAGCATAACAAAATTTTGCAGCGCGTATTGCATGGTGATAGGAAACTTCGTGCTGCGTTCATGTCATACCAACTTTGCCAACGGATATTAATGTGTCTGGCGTATGCGAGGTTCTATCAAACGTTAACATGCCATAACCATTATCGCGTTCTCTCCGAGCGAGAGAAAGAGCAGGAAATGGAATGTAGCAGCGAGATTGGCATAAATGTCATGAAGGTTGGCCGCGTTTCCTGCGAGCAAGTTCTGACATCGTCCTTGAAATTCCGTGATGGATATCTCGAAATGCGCGCAGCAAACTTCTTGGTTTCTAAAAAAAATAGCTATGCCATAAATTCGCAGGCTCTACAGCTTTTTTATATAAACAACTTTCCTGAAGTCAATAGTTAAAAAAGTTTATTATCGAGTGTGTGTGAATCAGTCTCGCCAACGTCCTTTTCTCTACTGCAAAGTATTTCCGCCTTGACATTCAGAGTTGGTGTGCGAAAACGATAGGAGCCTGGCCCATAGTATTGTTATTAAAATCTGTACGGTCTAAAAAAAACAGCCTGTGTCGTAACCATAATCCTGTACGTTGCATTTGAAACACATGCATGCGTTGCCCGACATCGGTACGCTGAGAATTGTGCACGCTTTGCTTTTAGTCACCGCTTATTTCTAATTAAATAGCGCCAACTTAAGCACGACTCTTCCAACTGCAGGTTAATTAGACGCGTCGCAAGTGTGCCCGCGGCTGTCTCCAATAATTACGAACGTAAGCTTCTCCTTTTAATCACGCGAGAAGATTACGCCATGCAAGAACCGTTCTTTTTTCGTTCTTGCTATTTCTGATTTGAGCGCGAGCCAAAAGGCGCGCGTGACGTCGCTGTTATGTGGCGTCATCAACAAACGCCTTGCCAGCTACGCAGACTGGCGATGACGTCACACTTCCCGGCAAGACTTGCCGCTTGGTTGGAGTCCGCGGGATGTACTACACGCTCGCCATGTGTCATTGCGACTGCTCTTCCACGCGCCCTATCGAACTTGAGCGTTCGCGCGTGGGATTATGTAAGAACGAATATGCGCTTCGATCCGCATTGGCATGAAAGAGTCGAGAAATAATACGATAAAAAATGTGCAGATATACTGTTATACTGTGACGTTGCACACCGAGAGAGCATATAGAAATGTGAAAATAAAACGATACACTGATTTTCGTACGATAGACCCTTTGTGTGACTGATAGACCCTTTGTGTGACCGATGCTGATGCCCAGAACGTACGTATATTTAGTTCGTTTGAATTTATTAGTCTTTTTTTTTTTCATTGCGAAGCGCGGACGCGATGATTGTTCATATACAACGTTACTGCTTGACATCTCGGAATTGGGTAGTTATAGAATGTCAATGTATAGTTCAGTGCGAGACGCAGTTACAAGAACAGTGCAATTAGTCGAATTCACGCATGATATTCTGCTTAGCCTAGATACTGGCGACCGGGTTGAAGCTATTTTCATAGACTTCGCAAAGGCCTTCGACATAGTATTGCATTCTGAACTCCTAGCTAAACTCGACGTGATACTAAACAATCCTCAGCTGGTTAACTGGATATCTAGCTTTTTGTCATCTCAATCTCACTTTGTTTCTTACCGGTCAACCAACTCTGCTGTTATTAATGTAACATCTGGAGTGCCACAAGGGGGCCGTTCTTGCGCCTTTACTTTTGTATATACTTTACGTGAACTACTTGACTGCCCACACCTTTTCTCCAGTTCGTTTTTATACCGACTATTGTGTTTTGTAAGAAGTGATCAAAACATACAGCGACCAATACCGCTTGCAGGAGTCGTTTGCTGGGTTTTGCAATTGGTGCAAAACCTGGGAAATGAACATTAACTTTTAAAAAACTAGGCGTATGTCTTTTTGTAATAAGTAACCCTCTGTTTTTGATTGCTCTTTTGATAACTTCCCTGTAAGTAGCGTTTTTGAATACAAGTATCTCGAGGTTATTTTTGCCCACAATAAGTTCTGGTCCAAGCACATCGAATATATATGTAACAAACCATCGAAAAAAAAACTAGCCTATCTACAGCGCAGTCTGTGTAAATTCCCAAAAGTCTCAAAGCTCCTCTTAAATAAATCGCTAATTCGTCATGTACTTGACTACGCATTTGTTGTCTGGAACTTGTATGAGCAGTGCGAGATTTAGGAACTGGAAGCAGTTCAGAAAAAGGTGGCAAGATTCACATGTCATTGTTACAACCGTGATATCTCACCCTCTTCTACTCCATCTTCATTAACTCCACCCCATTCGCGTCACCGAATAGAGTCATTAAAATTCTTGCAAAGCATCGTTAAACCGTCCAATAACGAGGAATACATAAACTTAATCCCAAACTTCAACGAGGAGAATCTATCACAACCTAAACTTGAGGCCTTATTACGTTCGAACTAATATGTTCATGTTCAGTTTTTTTTTCCGTTTCATCGAAGACTGGAATTCATTACCTGGTTCTGTCCATTCATGCCCATCGCAGAGTTTTGTTGCCGAAATCCACAACACATACATGTGAAATACGCTGCTCTGATTTCAAATGGTACTTGTTTGTTCTTTTGTTTTTCATGTTCTGATACTTTTTTCTTTATAGCTCACACGACGTTATCATGTTACCTGTTTGCTTTACTCTGATTGTTTTAGTTATATTTCTGTGTATCCTTGTATACCCACTCCTGCCACAGCATATTTAGCATTGCACTATGTGTAAATAAATAAATAAATAAATAAATAAATAAATAAATAAATGGCGTACAAAACAACAAAAATAAAAATACTAATTAGTTATCCCACTGGGAGTGGAGAAAAACACACTCAGTTTTCAAGCTGGGGACGTGCGTTCTGCCTTTTTAATTAGTGCGTGACATCCCTGGTAAAAAAAAAAATCTCCTTGCGTTTTTGGGTGTCGCTCCAGTATTTCGCAAACGTCGCCTATTTATAGCGCGCCTTTCTACAGGAACACTGTGGAACACGAGCGGCATGTGCGTTATCAGCGTAACGTGTGCAACATTCTTCGAACGAAAGTAGGGAGTGCAGAGTTTTCTTCTTATCATTTGCTTTCTTTCTTTGTATACCTCTCGAGAAAGGAAGGGTAATCAAGATGCATGCCGTTTATCTTTTGGGGACAAAACGGGCCTCAACGGGGAGTGCAACGTTTATGTTGTAGTGTGACGACAACGACGACTGGGTCACGTATTGGAATGGACGATGAAGTTATATACGCATAGTTAATAATTAGAACAGTGATTTTTCATCTAACAATAATCGCCGGACAGAGACGAGTCTGGTGGCTGCTGCGCCTCTCCGTCGTCGCTTCAGGGGCCTCGGCCGCTTTATCGCTCCATTGTCGGGAGCATTTCTTAACAGCAGTCTGGCGGCAGGGTGCGCGGCGAAATGCTTAGCTGGATGGATAGATGGATATGGCTGTACCCTTTAGATCGGGCGGTGGCTAGAGCCACCAAGCCGTTATACTTATGAACCAAAAACTAGATTTTATTAATAGTGAGGTTGAAAATTCGTACTTTGCAGCGAAGGGTTCAATTTTCACTCGTGCCTCGACTTTAGCCACCAATCAGATAACCTCCTTCTAGTTAATTCTACCCGCTTAAAGTCTATTTTGCCCTCACTGTCCCTAAACCCCAGTGCTTTGAAAAACTCTGCGCCATCAACCTGAACTACACGGTGAAGCCCTTTACAGAACATTATCAAGTGTTCGGCAGTTTCTTCTTCCTCTCCACACGCACTGCATACCGTGTCTACCCCTTCGTATTTGGCCCGATATGTCTTTGTTCCCAATACTCCCGTCCTGGCCTCAAACAGTAGAGAACTACCCCGAGTATTATCATAGATCCTTTCCTTGGCTATTTCCTGCTTAAAAGTTCGATAGATCTCTAGTGCGGACTTCTTAATCATGCCAATTCTCCACATATCGGTCTCAGCTTCCTTCACCTTCTTCTTAACCGATAATTCTTTTTGGTTTGGCCCCCTGCTGTTTTCCAAGTATTTACTAGTCAATTTTCTGGTTCGCTTCCTCCATTTTGTATCGACATTCTTCATGTACAAGTAGCTGAAAACCTTCCTATCCCAACGCTCCTCCCCCATTTCTCTCAATGGCTTCTCAAGTTTTATCTTGCTGCTAGCTTCCCTGCCCTCAAATGATGTCCCTCCCATATAACCTTGTACTCCCTGATTTGGTGTATTCTCGTGAGCTCCTAAGGCAGGCCTGCCTATTCCACGTTGCTTAATTTCTAATCTTGCTTGAACTTCTGATCTCATGCACAAGACCGCATTGCCGAACGTCAGACCAGGAACCATGACCCCTTTCCATATATCTCGCAACATCATACCTATTGTAATTCCACAGTGCCCTGTTTTTCATTACTGCTGCATTCCTGTTACCTTTAGTCGACACGTATATTTCGTGTTCCCTTAGGACAACGCCCCCTACGTCGTCGCCCTCCTTCCTGCCGCCGCTGTTCAGCGAAATGGCGGCTCTGCGAAACTGCCGACGCGAAACTTGCCCGACCGCTTATTGCTAGGTCGGCTGCGGATGGTGCACACAAACCGCTCCCCCGCGTCGTGCAGACCTAGTGCGACGCATGTGCAAGACAGCAAATAGTCCCCGGCATCTCCCACAGATCACAAGACTGCGGGAGATACCGTGGAATGTTAGGTGGCGAGGCTGCTGGCAACAGCCCCCTGCGCACTTATGAATGCTTTTGTTAGGGGAGGTGCGTTCCAGAGGTCGGGAACGCGGCTAGCGTAATGATTGCGCTCGTAACCCCGCACTCTTTGAGAAACACCTGCCGTTGCGCGGCTATCGCGCTTTTGATTTTCGGCGACGTCAGCGTCTGGCTCAAAAAGAAGCAATAGCACAATTGCTATTGTACTTTTGCGAAACGTGTCCTTTTGTCTATCATTGAATATGTTAATGATTGATATGTGGGGTTTAACGTCCCAAAACCACTATATGATTATGAGAGACGCCGTAGTGGAGGGCTCCGGAAATTTCGACCACCTGGGGTTCTTTAACATGCACCCAAATCTGAGCACACGGGCCTTCAACATTTCCGCCTCCATCGGAAATGAAGCCGCCGCAGCCGGGATTTGAACCCGCGACCTGCGGGTCAGCAGCCGAGCGCCTTAGCCACTAGACCACCGCGGCGGGGCCATTGAATATGTTACCCATTGTGAAGTTTTGGCGCTATAAATTCTCCAATTCTTTAACGAACAGTTGAAAACAAAGGGAATATTTTAAAAATTATTTTCTCAATTCTACCTCGGCATATTGTCCGCTGTCGAACGTCGCAGTGCCAAGCCTTGGCACGCTGAGCTTTACTATTCGTAAGCTACCGAAAATAAACCTCAAGGAAAAACTGGCGTACTAAATTACAATAGCGCTGCGCAACTCCCCTTTTCTGCCCCATGCAAAAAAAAAAAAACGGGGGGGGGGGGGAAGGAGCAATTTACTGTTTCTTTATTTGTGGTCACGTGTTCCAGGAAGAGCCGTAAGGGAGTGTCATCCGCTGTACGACCCGTTTGGCACGTTCGTTTGCCCTCAACTTCGGCAGGCTCAAGCAGTTGAGTACCTACGCCGGAGTGGAGGAAACGGCTCCCGATTTAGCAAGCGCGTGTTTGTTTCCAGTGACGCAGCAGCACATGACGCGCGTATCTGCCGCGTTACTTATCTCGCAGAGGCGCGTACTTCCAGCCCGCTCCCCGGTTTGTTCACTAGCCCTCCCACTGATAACCCTGCCACCTCGAGGCGACGCTCGCCTTATCAACGGGCGGCCTTGATAGCGACGGCGCAGTTCTGCCGCTTTAGCGAGGGCGGCGCAAAGGTCGTCTAAAGTAAGAAAGGCGACGCTTCGTCAGCAGTTTCCAAAAACAACGCGGCGCTGCTCAAGGGCTGCTGCCAACGGCGAAAAATGATGAAAAACGTGACGGAACGTGGCCTCTGGAAAGCAAAAACGGTGGCACAAGGCTTAAAAAGCACCCCAGCCGTGTCATGTTTCACGTAACCATCATCTCGGCCGCCTCCAAACACTTCCGAGTGATATCCCACTTCGTTCCGTCATACTAGCCAAAAATCAACGCACCCCCTACTGTATTCAACAACCAGGCGCAGCGTGAATTGCCTTGTTGCTAGGTTAAATGATTTCGCACGTCGCGGCTAATTTTTTTCGCATACTTGCATACAAAACGTCGTTTAGATTACCTTGTTATGTCGCGGTGCATTTCGTTGTCGGTAACGGGAGACCCTGGCTGACAGGGTGATTTTTTGCTTTGTCAGGTGAATTGGATTACTCTTGAGAGAACGGACACCGAAACGACGTTTTGAATGGACGACACGCGACACACAACAAACACGCCCTTTCGCGGCACATATCGCGAGATGCAGCGAGTCAAACGACGGTGGCGGATGCAACAGGCTATGAGCGGCGGGCATGTGCGCTTTGCAAAACGAGTTGCCTGCACAGTTGGCGGGTCTTGAACGATAAGAAGAGTTCGCATAGTGGTCACTACGTCTCGCTGGCTTACGTTACGTTAGTAAAGTCCAAAATCGAGCCAAGCTAGCTTGCGCCACGACAGTTTTCCGTTCGGAACGTGACGCGAGCGACGCTGGGCACCGAGACGGTCGAGGTGGAATTTGGCGACAGAGCTATCGAGTGCGTAGATCCTCGCAGACCACGACGGGAGCGAATTTCGCCGACACGAACGGTGCGCAGAACAGTAATCCAGGAGAGAGCCGGCCATCCAGGAGAGCCACCATGGGAGCGCAAACCACCAAAGGGGGTCTGGGTGCAAGGGGCCTCCCTTTATAGCGGAACCTTATCTGCAGCCGCCCGCCCCTTTGGCGCGGCGCCAGGCCAGGGGGCGCGCTATCTTGGCAGCCGAGGAATGGAGCGAAGGACGGCTGCCCGCCTAGGGCGTATAGCCACTTTCCGGGAGCCTCCGAAGGTGACTGCGGCGGCTGCATTTTCCATGGAGGCTGAAATGCTGTGCGCCCGTGTGCTCAGATTTGGGTGCACGTTAAGGAACCCCAGGTGGACGAAATTTCCGGAGCCCTCCACTATGGCGTCTCTCATAACCATACGGTTGTTTTGGGACGTTAAACACCGCATATCAATCGATCAAATTGAAGACGGCTGCAACCTTTGTGCCGAAAATGCCAGCGCCCGCATATTTTTCGCATTCACGCGCATCTGTTCTCGCAATACCATGTTTTTGTCTTGAAGCCTGTGCAATATCCGACTTTTCTTGTTAGAAAACTTCCGCTGTTTGCACATTTCTTCCTGCTCGGTTTGGAGCTTGCCAGCTCTTGTGTTTGTCATTTACACATGTTCGATCTATTAGTATCAGTCGTTGACCTTCACAGCGGGTATATATATATATATATATATATATATATATATATATATATATATATATATATATATATATATATATATATATATATATATATATATATATATATATATATATATATATATATATATATATAATGTGTGTGTGTGTGAATTTATAAAGAGGCCTTGCCACAACGACCCATCCGATAATGACTACACTCATCGCAGTAGGATTTTAGTTGCGGATTGCGGATACCAACAAACACATCTGAGAGCAAACTGCTGTCGCAATAAACATAGCACACGAGCGGGTGAAGTAACAACGTAAAAACCGACCGTGAGATAGACACAGGGCACCCCGAAAGTTACAGTAACGAGGCAAGAGCGCAAAAGCACATGTTAGAAAAGAGTACGTTGATAAAATTAGACCAATAAGATACAATATCTATTTCAAGTATGGCGCGTGCATGTTTTTCTAGAGGGTGCACTCACACCACGGCGTCAACAAGTTTTGTGAAGCTAGCCAAATAGGTCACGTCCCGTTTGGTACCGTCGTTTGTTCTCCGGCCGCTTTTACGGCACCGCGAAGAGAATGAAAAAAAAAAAATGCGACCATGACGCTGGCGTGCCTGCCTTGTCGGCATTATCTCAAATGGAGTCGGGCTTCCAAGATACGGCCGCTGCAGCTGCACGAGAGCGGATACAGTGAAAACGAGTGCTCTTGCGAGGTGACCCATGGCTGCGCCTTTCGGACTGGAAAAACGCGAGGCATCTGGCTCGTGTTCAACTTTTTTTGTTGTTGTTGTGTGTTGCATTCTTTCGACGCGGAAATAGCGGTGTAGAGGGCAAACGTTTCGCTGCGTGTTAAACGCCCTAAGTGGTTAAAACGAGCTTTTTTTGCATTCATGACGTCACGGTCATGGTGCTTGCTTTTCTGTACACATTTTCCTGCTTTCATGTGCACTGAATGTGATCTTCATACAGACCCGCCGTCACATATGTACAGTGACCTCTTTCGTGAATCCGCCTCGTTGGGAGAGCAATCGTGTATAATGAAACACATCTGTCACGTCAGCGTTTTTTTGTCATATATAGAAGCATACTTTCGTACGGGCAACACTCCAGTAATCGGCTTAAATACACGTGCACATGTACTCCGCTGTGCTTTATTTTTCCTAGCTCTTGCTTCTCAGTAGTCCTCTTTCTCTACTAGTAAATATTTTATTTATTTATCATTACGTACCTCCAAGTAAACATTACAGCAGGGGGGTATATCCATCATTAAGTTAACAATCGTTGATTACAACACACAAAACATGGTCAAAGTCGTCATTACATTTTGTTTCTACTGCGATATGTGATGGAAGAGTTTTCCACTCACTCGTGGTCCTGCAAAAGAGTGAACAATGGAAATCTTCGCCTTTATAGGAAACTTTCAAGTTACAGAACCTTCTATATAGTGGCAGTGTGATTTATTTGTGGCTTCCTATGCCTGTTTTTGAATAATAAACGCTGTAGACAAAAACAAAACTGGTCTCAGGGCCCTTATTTTTTATTTATTTTGTCTTTTAAGTCCTGTCAGTGAAGTGCGCACTAACTTTCCGTGATATTGAGGCTACTGCCGGAAATTCCCGAGACAAATTAGACGGCCCTATTCGAAAATGTTTTTCTACTATTGATGAGTAAGCAGATCCCAGTTTATACACGCGTACTCAAGTACTGAACGTACGGTAAAACACAGCCACACTTCAAATGGATAGGTAATTGCCCAAAATTTCTACGTAGGAAGCTCAATTGGCGGGCTGCCTTTTTTTATCTTACATTCTGTCTTATTCCACCGTAAGTATGACGTACGTAACACACCTAGGCATTTGCATGCCCTAACCTTGCGTAAAGTAACGTTACTTGATTTGTACTCACATGCGTTATGTGTGTGCTTCCTGGTAAAGGTGATGTTTACACACTTCGAAACATTGAACTTTTCCCATTTCCAGCACCTGGTTAAAATTTTATTTAAATCACTCTGAAGGACACGGCAATCAGAATAGCTACCAACAATTCTATACACCACGCAGTCACCTGCAAACATCCCGAAAGATGACGCAATGCCACTAGTGACATCATTTATATACAGGAAAAATAAGAGAGGCCTCAAGACAGGGCATTGGGGTACTCCACCGAGGTCACTGCCGCAATTTCAGAGGAGATACCCTTGACAACCTCACACTGTTGTCAAGGTGACAGGTTTTTCGATATCCATGCAATCTTTTTTTTGTTCGGTTTGTGGGCGTATAACTTGCTGATAAGTAGGTCATGTGCCATGACGTCAAACGCATTACAGAAATATGGAAAGAAGCAATGCCTTTTGTCAATTGCTGAGGCCTAATCATAGATACAATATATTAGCTGCGTACTACAACAAAAAATTGAATAAATATGTGTTGGTTTACATTTAATAAATCGTGCTTAACAAGATGTGACAGAATACAACTGTATATAATTTGTTCCATTACTTTGCATGTGATACTGGTCAAGGACACTGGCCTGTAGTTCTCAACGCAGTATTTATGTCCACTTTTGTATACAGCCACGAGATCTGCTAATTTTGCTAATTTTCAGTCTGTAGGAACGACACCCGTGTCTAAACACTTTTGGAAAAGACGGCAGAAATACAGGCATAAAGAATGGCAACTGCTAAGCATTGCTGCTGATATATCATCTGGCTCGATTGCCTTTCTGGGAGAAATCTTTGCCGTGAGCGCATATGTACACCTTCCAAGGCAAACTCAACTTTCTGCATTGATTCACTACACAACGAAAAATCTGCGCTTACAACCAAACCCAGACAATCACTAAAATACAGACAAAAGTAACTACTAAATACTTCAGCTTTGCATTTGTGTCTTAATCGATAATGTCCAATAATTACTCAAAAGGAAAAGCGATGTTATTGTTCTGAACATTGCGCTGTGTATACTACCAAATTTCTTTCGGATCATTTACCAATCGTTTCCTAAGCTGCACAAAACAGCTTTCCTTATTCAATATAATTAAAATCTCGATATAAATCTTTAGTTTTTTTTTCAGTTCTGATAAGTTTTCCGGGGGCTTATGGTTTTTTTTATTCTACAAGTATACATCCTCCGCACTCTGTGCAGCAAGATATGCGATTGCTGATTAAACCACGGTTTCTCCTTATCACGTTAGGATGAAAACCTCTGCGCCAGAACAATCTCGGAAATGAAAAAAAAAAGCTTTTTCTTAAGGGGGGATGAACAGGAAGAGAGCCGAATGAATCAGGGAACAAATGGGGTCTAACGATATTATAGTTGAAATCAAGAAGAAATGAACATTGGCCGGGCATGTAACGCGTAGACGTAACTGACTGGATTAACGCGTAGGTAGGCGTAGGGTCCCCTATAAAGGCAAACGCGTCAGGGAGAGAAGGAAGGTTAGGTGGGCCGATGAGATTAAAATGTTCGTAGTTATAAAGTGGAAGCAGAAATCACAAGACCGGGTCTATTGGCGGAACATGGGAGAGGTCTTTGCCCTGCGGTAAACGTAGTCAGGCTGATGATGATGATTATGAACAGCAAAGACAGTTGTGCAATTACTATTGCCCATCGCTTGGTTGCTTTTAAAGCAAACTCCACAAAATTTTGAAAGTAACTTGAATGGAGGTATTACTAGACGTTTTGTGAATTTGGCAAGAAAATGCCAAGGCATTATAGAAGTAATTAAAAATATGATTTTACCATTTTATTTTTAAAGGAACATTTGTGAAAAAAATATTCTGCATGAAAAATTATCAAATCTCTTTTGGTGATTACATGTGCCCAGGGTATCCTTCTCAACAATAATAATAATGGTAGACACGACAATTCTTATGTTAAAAATTGATATGTTTGATGACCAGATTTTCAGGGCTTTCTTTCTTTGAGAAAACCTTTTGGAAAAACACACTTCTGGTGGCAATACTATTATTTTGCTTCAGAATGGGCGCATGCTATTCAGAAATAGGTCACGAAAGTTTGCACTTGATAGGTGCCGTGGTTAGAAAGAAAACGTTCTCTTTCTGACGAAAAGTAGTGTCTGGACAAAACGCCATTCAAGAGAGAAAGAAAGAGTGAATAAAGTGAGATAAAGGCATGAAAGTGATCCACAAATTTTAGCCTATGGTTCGCTACCCTGCACTAAGGGAAGGGGAAATATAAAGAAAGCGAAGAGCAAAGTAGACGCGCGAAAGAAAAAAGAGAGCGGCGGCGCTATAGTCTATTCGATAGGCCACGCAAAAAGTCCAATAAGGTCTTGACTTATTTTCTGTGCGAAGACAGGTCGTGTCGGTTTTCGAGCACTGACTGTTCCTACAAGGGCCTTAACGCAGCAGCTATCGGCTGTTTGTGCAGGCTGTAACGAGGGCAGTGATAAAGAACGTGTTCTATCGTGTAAACGCATCCGCAATGTATGCAAGCAGCGTGAACGCCATTTAAAGTTCGAGTTGCTGCTGTGCAAACACCGGATCAGGAGCGTTAGAAAC
Source organism: Rhipicephalus microplus (assembly GCF_043290135.1). Lineage (NCBI taxonomy): Eukaryota > Metazoa > Arthropoda > Arachnida > Ixodida > Ixodidae > Rhipicephalus > Rhipicephalus microplus. The sequence goes on from NC_134710.1 coordinate 18,874,022, forward strand.
CGTCTCTAAATGCTTTTCACTGCGCGTAAAAACGTGTCACTTCGTGGAATCACTTGTCAGTAATGCTGGAACACCATGTCATGAAAACTAAAAAAAAAAAATCGTATTTCCAGTTGATTTCGCTCTCTATCTCCCCCTCAATCCACTAATCGTCCGCTAATGTAGCAAACACTGGGAAGTAGGAATTTTATGACTGGCATAGAGCGGTAATCACCTTTCCTATGTATAAGAATACTCTTCTCAGTGGTTTCTTCACCACCAATGAATTCTGAAAACTGACATCAGCTTCAACGTTATGGTCGCTCAAGTAAGGTAAAGCATGGACGTCTGACACAATACCAGAACCATTACACAATAACAAGTCCAAGATATGACCAGTGTCATCATCGCGCGATGCCTACGGACGTATTGTTCGAATGCCTACGAGTGGCCATAAGATAATAATTTAGTAGTATTTGGGCTTTTTACATTACAAAGCCACCATATGATTATGAGAGGCGCCGTTGTGGAGGCCTCTGTAAATTTCACCGTCTGGTCTTCTTAGACGTGCACGGACGTCGTACAGTACACCGAGCTCTACCGTATCGCCTCCATCGAAAATGCAGCCGTCATGGCTGGGATTCGAACCCACGACCTGCGGGTCAGCAGCCAAATAGGATAAAAAAAAGATTGATTGATTGATTGATTTGTGGGGGTTTAACGTCCCAAAACCACGATATGATTGTGAGAGACGCCGTACAGTGGAGGGCTCCGGAAATTTCGACCACCCGGGGTTGTTTAACATGCACCCAAATCTGAGCACACGGGCCTGCAGCATTTCTGCCTCCATCGGAAATGCAGCCACCGCAGCCGGAAATCAAAAAAAAGAGTAGTAAAAGCAACCAGTAACAGTATTTCCGGGAATTTCGCTTGACCAGTCGACTTCCGGTAGGTTAAAGTCAGCTCCTACCAAGACACGGTCGTTTTTTATTCACTCCAGAAAGTCGGAGAGCTCAGAAAATTGCTCATACGACGAGCTCGGAGAGTATAGCGCCGATTACCATGTTTTTTTTTTTTTTTTCGTTTGCCAGCCGCGTCCTACAAAAAACTGCCTCGACATAAGTAAGTGTGCGTAGCAAGTGAGCGCAAGGTTCATCACCAGAATAAATACCCCTCCACCGTGAGAGCTACTGTCGCGTCGAAAGCAATGGTATATCTTGTCTGGAAGATTCCGTAATCAAGAATGGAAGAATCAGACCATGACTCAGTGTCTGACGCAATTGTGACCTGAAGAGCCCGTAATAGAAATTGAAAGTTATCAACTTTGTGTTTTATTCTTTGCTAGTTTATCAATAAAACCATTAAAGGCAGCCCTGTAGTGCACTTATTAGACGGTCACAGCTGAGAGCGCTTTCCCCGTAGATGAAGTGTATCATACTTTAAAACAGCCTCCTCGCCACCCTGCTAGTTCGAATTCGCGTAGTTTCTTTCTTTTTTGTGTGAAAAATCTTCACTTATATTGTCCCTTGTATATTGAGTGATGCGCCCAAGGATCGGGAAGGCGCGAGACATTTTTCTGGTTCGCGACGATTGCATGTAGCGAGATGCGAACAAGCACGTCACCGTCGATGTACGAGAGTTTTGCTGACGACGAGCGCACACGATGTCGCCGTTGAGTGCGGGGGCCATGCATTTTACATTTTTTTAGTGCCTTTACCAGACCGTATTATAGAATGTGCTTCTGACTACTCGTCGTTAACCAAAAAGGAAAACATTTCGCTCCTTTTATGGATCCCTAGTTTCATTCGGGTGACCTGCAGCGATCGGCAACCTTTTCTTTTGTTTTGTTTATTTTTTTTTTCATTTTATTTAGTCAATACTCACAGCGCCATCAAAGGTGTTACAGCGAGGGGGGATAGCACAATATAAGCGGATATATAGTAAAATATAATTAGTAAGAACAAAAATTGGTCACAAAATGAATAAACTGCATACAAACCACTATGCAAAGAAATACATTAAAACAAAGCTAAGTCAACAAGGTCAAAAAGGTATCTTCAGATATTTCATCAACTACGGCAGCAGATAACTTATTCCACTCCCGTATTGTTCTAGGAAAAAAATGACATTCTAAAGGATTCTACACCGGAGAACATTTCGCGAACTTTATGTCAGTGATCGGCCCGTGTGTACACATAACGAGGTACAGGTAGATACTGTTGCCGATCAATACAAACTTTGGAGTGAAAATTCTTATAAAAAAGTTTAAACTAGGTTTTTTTCCTACGCGTTACTAGTGTCTTCCATTTCAAATTCACCCTCGCTTGACTATAGATCTAAAATTAAGTCTGTTTTTTGAGTCACAAACCTTGCACCTAAATTGTGTATTACTTCTATACATTCCTTATCACCTACCATCGGTGGGTCCCACACTTCGCATGCATATTCTAAAATTGATCAAACAAATGTCTCCTAGAGCAGTTCTTTAATAGCCATACTGAAACATTTTGCGTTGCGCCTCAAAAACCTTATAATGACTTGGCTGCACTTGCGATTATATGATCAACATGACGATGGCGTTTTAAGTCATGTGTTAAATATACACCAATATATTTATACTTATACAGTTGGGACAATGGAACAATTTCTAAAGTATACTTTAACAAATGTATATTCTTCTTCTTTGTAAATGGCATAAAAATGGTATTATCTTGATTTAAAGTCATACTCCACTTGCGACACCACTGGCTGATGAGTTTCAGATCATTTTGCAAAACGTGACAATCGTCTTCACTAGTAACAGGCCTATATAAAACTCATTTATCAGCGTACAATCTCGTACGCGCTACAACTCCTTCACCGATGTCGTTTTTAAATAAAGAGAACAAAAGTGGACCCCAAAAAGAGACTGAGGGACACGAGAAGTAACGTCCCTTCGCGATGATTTAAAACCATTTATGACGACACATTGTATGCGCATAAGGTATTCCACAATCCAGGCAATAACTTTCGTGTTATTGTTGCAGAAATGGATTTTTTTTCAAATATCAATGAATGAGACACAGTGTAAAAGCTCTTCCTGAAGTCGAGAAAGATGCAGTCTGCAGATAGCCGCTGGTCAAGAGCACTGTTGATGTCACGAATGAATTCGATTGACTGTAGAGGGCCAACTTTCTTGAAGCCGACACAGTGGAGGGCCACACGGAAAGTTGAGGAGAGGGGGGGCTGTGCAGGTGAAGCGTAAGAAGCCGGGAATATAATTCAAATCAATTTGTTTATTTCACACATATATGCACTAGAAATATGTCCACGTGGTAAAACATAAGTAGACTCTTATGTCCCCTAACGAAGCCTTTACCCCGGACTTGCATGTCTGACAGCAGGAACATAAGTCAGGAACAAAAGCAGGGAAACATGCAAAATTATAGAAATAATTAACTCCTCATTGCGCAGTATGAAAATAAAAATGAAAAGAAAAGAAACACTTTGATATCAATATAAAAAGTTTTTACAAACTGTAATAGAGAAAGCAAATATCTTTGCATATGAAGCACATATAATACAAAACAAAAAGTAAACATCTTTATTTTATGATGCAGTATTGAAAACGTATACATTTATAGGAGACATGAGAAGTAGTTTTACTTGTTTTAAAAAGTAAAAATACACATGGTTTCAGTGGCTAGTTTCATTAAGGATGTGTGTGCATTACACGACAAAATTGTTTCATAATTTAAAGATTTAGCGCCGTAGTTAGTCCACCGTCTTGATCCTGTCAGTGATGTAGTGCTTAGGTTGTATGACACTTATCTGTTTAAATGTTTGTTTGAGAAGGCGGTATAATCGTGTTTAATTTTGCTGGAAAATCATTGTCCCTAAGCAAAACTTGTACAGCTCAGAGAACGCTAATTTGCAAAACTGGATTGGACATCATCGTTATTTTCACAACGCATGTCACGAAGTTGCAATCAAGCCTAGGTTACATGTGAAAATTCTGTTTTGGGTCAAAACTGCCATATATGTCGGCGTTCAGATAGAGAGAGGGGGAGAGAGAGAGAGAGAAGAAAAAGTATAAGAAATCTAGGGAGGTTAACTAGACTAAGTCCAGTTTGCTACCCTACACGTGGGAGGATGAGTGAGGGAGATAAAGAGGGAAAGGAGGAGAAGATACACATTGCACATAACACACACACACACACACACACACACACACGCACACACACACACAATTCAGGTTTCACGTGCGGTCGCAGAGTGACGTTCGCCTCAAGAATTGTAGAAGGGCAAGTGTGGCTTTCTGGACTGAAGTACTTGAAGGCCACGCTCCCGAGATCTTCTCCGGAGTAAAGGGTCGATCATCCAGCCTCCTTAAGGCACACTGGAGAGTCTGGCGAACTTCTTCAAAGTCTGTACAGGGGCACAGTACGTGGTCGAGTGTTTCTACACAATGGCAGTTATCACAGTTGGGGGAGTCGGCCATACCAATGCAATAACTTAATGAATCGGTGAAGGCAACGCCGACCCACAACCGACACAGCATTGTACCATCCCGTCGTGAAGTCTTTGATGACAGCTGTGTTTGGTGTAATGAAGCGAGGTTCCGGGGGCGTCAAGTGGAGTTTAGTGATTCCAATGCATAAGTGTGGTATTATGCGCGATGTGGCGAAGTTATTTTTCGGCATCGACCCACAGGGGGTATGGGCAGTGTGGGTGCTTCGTCATGGGCCCATCGGGCAGCGTTGTCGGCGATGTGGTTACCACCAATACCACAGTGACCAGGCAGCCATTGTAAGATTATTTCATGTCCTTTGTTAGTGGCGCGATGACAGATTTCATTTATTTGAGATACCATCTGATGGTAGTTCCCGCGTCGTAGACTTCGCATACGTTGAAGGGCCGTCACAGAAGATAGCCCACTTAGCAGGGCAATTGGGGAATGTGAGCGCGGATTGGGGGATTTGACGCTGTGTCGTGGGCCTGCATGCGCCGACCCCTGAATAAGGTGTTGCGCACACGTCCTTGGTGGAGCCTGCATTCGCAAATGTACGTTTACGAAGATATCCATTGTTACCAAACAAATACGTATACTAGCGATATAGAAACACGATCAGGTTGCAAGTCACGCTGTAGTGAGGCATTCCGCACTTATTTTCACCGCCTGGGTTTCTTTTACGTGCACGACCATGAAAATGTTGTTTGCATGGTCTTAAGTGGACCCGTAACCTTGAGGTCGGCAGCACAACCATACGCAGAGCTTGCGGGCGTTCCGGGTGTAGCGTGATAGCGTTCGTCACTCAACGGGAGCCTGCAAGAGGATCGCGTACGACGCATGCGCAACGCAAACGCGAAGCCTTACGTTTCGACGTTCTAAAACTCTTTGATGCGCTACTGTGACGGGTCACGCTCTCTAATATATAGGACATTCTCTTTTCCACACCAGACACTGCAGACACTATTGTATCCGCTCTACTGCGACGCGAGATACCGGAAACTTTGCGCTTGCGTGATAGGGAGCGAGACGCGAGGGCGGTCCGTCGACGTATACGCGGAGCCGCTGTATTTCGTCGTGCAGTTTTACAACCCCACATCCAGCCTTCCCCGGAAAAAGGGTCACCCGTATCTCTCTCACAATCTGTCTCCGCTGAAACGCTGCGACCGCGCGGCTACGTCGCTCGTCTGCATTCAAGACCGCTCCCAGACACCAACGGGTGGCGGTGCTGCGAAGCGCCCGTCAGAATGTTGATGGAATCTTGAGATTACTCCAAATTACATGATACGATGCACGGAAACAAAATAAAACAAACTCTCGGCGCCACTACGGTAATAAAATCCCTGCGACAAGGAGTATTCGACTGTATCACTTGTTCGCACCTTTTCCGTCCGAGCTTCTACATTTGTCATGCTCAACTAGATTTGTATTTGGGAAGAAGTGTCACCATTATGTAATAAAAAAGAAGAAAAAATAACTTGCACTTTCGCGATTTTGCGCAGCTAGCTTTGCAGGGTAAGTTTGAAATTAAAGAGTAAAATAAACTGTCGATATTCATGATTATTGTAAAGCGGATTTGCAAGGAAACACTTAAGATAGCTACGCGAGTCACACCGACGTGGTTTTGTTCACTGTCGCATTGCGCCATAGTAGGGTACACTAATTTTGTCAATTACCGTGGTACCTTGCCAATGTTGAAATCGCCCTTTGGCTTCAGGGAAAAGCGTGTGTCGCAGCGTGAAAGTGTGCCAAACAAAATGTCAGCGCAGAAGTATACATAGTAAACCGCCGCAGTTGTCGCAGCTAACGCAACAGGTAGCCGTAACATGAATGCTAATGTTCACTAAGTAATCCACAATGTTGGCTAAAGTATGGCTAATTTTGTCAGGTGCCCGTTAAGGAATGGTTGATGTGCGCGTTTTCATGTTTTTTAATGGATGTAATTGCATGCAATGCTTACACATTATTGGATAATTCGCAGGAAGCTGCCGCTGCACAACCTTTTGCTATGTTTACTGGGTGAATTGTTAATTACTGTGGCAGACTTCAAATAGTTTCAAAGCACACATTTAGCGCCGTTCGTCATCCCGCGTCAGTGATACAGCACACCAAAATTGTTCTTCTATCGATAGATGCTGAAGTAATGTCCCGTATCTGTCTATGGTCGGTTACGCCCTGAGAAAAAAAATGGCAGATCTGACCTACCCTGGGAATCGATAATATGCGAAGCACGAATGAGCAAGGTCGATATGTCACTTCGAAACCAGCAAAACGTTAAGAGGTGGACGTTAGTTATGCCGTACATGACTTCCATGACATGATTATCATGTTTGCGCCCGTCATATGTGTTCATCGTCCATTCACGTCACGTAATACCAAACTTGGTACGTGTGAAGCTAGCTAAACGGCCGCGAGTGCGCTACGAGCGTAACATGTAGTCATGTTTTACATGACACGCATATCATGATTATCATGTTTGGACGTGTCATGTACATTCATCGTCCGTTGGCGTCACGTAATACTAATTTGGAATATGTGAAGCTAGCGAAACGGCCGTGAGCGCATCATAAGCGTGATATGTAGCCATGTTCTTACATGACATACATGTCATTATTATCATGTTTTCACCAGTCACATACCTACGTCATCCATTCACGTCAAGTAACACCAAATTTGGCATATGTGAAGCTAGAGAAACGGCCGCGAGCGCATCATGAGCGTGGTATCATAGTCATGTTCTTTCAGTACACACATGTCATGATTATCATGTTTGCACCCGTCATATACCTTTGTCATTCATTCACGTCACGTAACACCAAATGTCGTATATGTGAAGCTAGCTAAATGGCCGCGAGAGCTCTGTGAACGTAGCATGTAGTCATATTTTACATGACATGCATGTCATAATTGTCATGTTTGGACGTGTGATTTACTTTCGTCCTCTGTTCCCGTCAGGTAATATTCAATTTGGCATATGTGAAGCTAGGGAAACGACCGCGAGCGCGCCAAGAGCGTGCCGTGTAGTCATGACTTGCATTACACGCATGTCATGATTTCCACCTCAGGGCCTGTCACTTACGTTCGTCATGCAGTCATGTCATAATATACCAGTTTTGCAATATGACATGTGAACGTAACCACCACAAGAGCAGCAAGACCATGGCATGCAAATCAGAGCATTCATGACATACACGTCCTGACTTTCATGTTATGACTGGTGACTTATGCTCATAATACAGTTATATTATGCCATACCAATTTTGGTATAGATCCGATTCTCGAAACGACCAGGAGAGCTTAAATTCGTAGATAGATAGATAGATAGATAGATAGATAGATAGATAGATAGATAGATAGATAGATAGATAGATAGATAGATAGATAGATAGATAGATAGATAGATAGATAGATAGATAGATAGATAGATAGATAGATAGATAGATAGATAGATAGATAGATAGATAGATAGATAGATAGATAGATAGATAGATAGATAGATAGATAGATAGATAGATAGATAGATAGATAGATAGATAGATAGATAGATAGATAGATAGATAGATAGATAGATAGATAGATAGACGGACGGACGGACGGACGGATACGGTCAATGTCACCAAAGTTTGTTAAGAAGTGCTTCGCATTTTAAAAAAATACAGGCTGCACCCATATAATCGTGGCACTCCTGCCCTTCACCTGAGCGAGGGTCAGCGCTGGCCATGCTCATTCGAAAGACGCGGTTTCGATCTCGGTGGCGGCGGTTGCATTTCGATGAAGGCGAAACGCTATAATGGTCGGTGTTCTGTGCGATCTCAGGGCATGTTAACAAACACCAGATGGTCCAAATTTTCTTAGACCTCCGCTAGAGTATGCCTCATAATCATATCGTGGTTTTGGCGCGTAAAGCTCCGGATATTGTATATATCATAGGTTGTTACCGACTATGGAAACCTAAATTGGCGTTGGAGGAACAGGCTAGCGAAACGATCCACGCCCTATCAAGAGTAAGGATACAGATTATGGTGGAGGCCACGCGGCTCGTGCCAACGACTGCTTTAGCGTGACGCAGCAAGCCGCTGCCGTTACCGATAAGCGTGCGACCCTTGAAACCCTATATAGCTATCAGAATTTTTCGTCGGCGGCTTTGATATGCAGCGTCACGCCAGAGACCAGACACCTACTCGAATACATATATAGCAATTGGAGAAAGCAGCATTGTAGGCATGGTGTAAGAATAACCGTGATTGTAAGTGCTCCCCCCCCCCTTCCACGACACATACACACTAAAGTTTCCCACTGTAAATTTAACATATAGGGATACACTGCCATGTAAGGCCTATTACAGAATTTTGAACCCAGTGCCGATGTTGTGCTGTAGAAGCGGACCATGACGTGGTGGTTTAGTATCTGAACGACACCGAGCACACCCACAGAAGAGGGACAGATAAGACAACTGGGTTGCAAAATAACGCGGGGTTTCTCATTTTGTTTCAAGTGCACGCATCATGTATTATTCTCGCTGCGATGTGGACATTAGAATTTTGTTGTCTTCATTGCCAATACCCTACTTTTCGTACACCGCGAGGGTCAAGTGGAAATGACTTCATTCACACTGCTGAGCACAAGGTCTTGACTTTAGTTGATTGACATGTGGGGTTTATCGTCCCAAAGCCACCATATGATTATGCGAGACACCGTAGTGAAGGGCTCCGAAAATTTCCACTATCAGGAGTTTTCTAACGTGCACCCAAATCTGAGCACACGGGTCTGTAACGTTTTCGCCTCCATCGAAAATGCAGCCACCACCGCCGCCGCTGGGATTTGATCCCGCGATCTGCGGGTCAGCAGCCGTGTACCTTAGCCACTAGATTACCGCGGCAGGGTGGTCTTTACTTCATCTCCCAGCCGCATAAATATAGGAGGGCGAAGCGCAAGAATGATTATTCAGCCAAGCAAAGAGCAGCCATTTTAAGTTTCTCTCCATTTCTGACGAAGTTGTAAAGCCAGCATCCCAGACCATGTACGTTAGAGAAAAGGTAAGCTTTTATTGGGGAAATGTAGAAAGAACATTCGTTGGGTGGGGCCCTCAGTTCAGGGCTCAACTGCGCATAGCGCGACCCTGCGAGACCGCTGGACCAGGTTTTTTTTTTTTTTTTTTTTTCAAACATGCTGGCTGCTAAGCTGAATGCTGGAAGCGCGCCTGCGCACTAGTGTTATTATCATGTAAGCTGCGTCGTGTTTTAGAAGTTCAACAGACTTTTGCAATGATAATATTGGAGTTTTTACATCTCAAAACCAAGATGTGATTGTGAGAGACGCCGCAGTGAGGGGCTCCGGAACGTGCACTGACTTCGCACAGTACACGGGGCCTCTATCATCACGCCTCCATCGAAATGCGACCGCGATGGCCGAGATCGAACCCGCGACCTACGGGTCAGCAGCTGAGCACCGCAACCACTGCTCTCCGATGAGGACTTCAGGAAATACTTAAAGCTTTGAACTACTGACAATGTATGAGCTCTTCTCTGAGGACGCCGAACGGCGAATGCGAAGCCACTTATAGAATAGACACAGCACTCTGTTTCTTGCGGAGATTGCCTTGTGTATGTATGTTGCAGTCATGCAATTAAGACTGGTTATTATGCCTCTGTAGCCTCTCTTTTCTATCCGTTGGACGCCCTTCAACATGCACCACGCAAGACACATGGGAGCCGCCATCTTGGGATGTTGTTCAACCAATGCTTTCAAGGCAAAAGCCTTCAATGTCTTACGCTCACAGCCGACCATCCGTGCTCTGGTACGGTAGCAGGTGGCAGGGTTGCCAGTGATTTTCGAGTCAATGTCGCCAAGCGACGAGCAAGAGATCGCCAAAATTCGCCATTTTTCTTCAAAGTCAGCCGAAAAAAGTCGGGAGTTGCTCGGAGGATTTCAAGCTGAATGGTCGCGCGCCCGCGATCTCCGATGGCAGCGTATACGTCTCACCGACTCGTTCGCCCTCCGTGGTCTCCTGACGCCGTGAAGCTCTCGCTGGGTGGTGCCCCGTCCTTGGACTGTTTCGACCGGCTCCCAACTATCCTATCTCCTATATCCCGTCGCTTGTCTTCTCTATTTCTTGATCTATTTTATTCTATTCTTTATTAGTATTAGGTCACAACGGGCCTCTCAAATTCACCAAAATGGCGAAAAGGCACCACCAGCGGCAACCCTGCCAGGTGGGCGCCGGCGCGCTCCAACGGACGCTGGTCGCGTCGGACCAACACCCTCTAGTCTAGAGGGTGTTGGTCGGACTCGACAGCATTCGCGCTTTGCTTCCCCAGCATCGCTGTGCTCTGCTTGCCCAGTCTTGCAAGAAAGAAGACGCACCCATCGCGTTTCATTCTAACCGACCCCGTCTCAGTGGGCACAGGCGTTCGCCGAACCCCTTTTGAAATTTACGAAGGGTACTTCAGTTTCTTTGCAATGCGAACACATTTCTTAGTCGGGCTACGTCAGGCGTCCGTCGGGATCCATCCACCACCCTCTCGCATGGCAACAGCTGCAGGCGCGCGTGCTTATCCTCGCCCTTAGAAACCGGAGCATGTGGTGCGAGCAAGTGTAGGAGATGGTAGGTGCAGTGCTTCGCCACTCCTTCTCTCGCTGTTCGCTCTCCTCCCTGTGCCCCACATTCCCGTCCGCTCGCGCCTCACTCTCAACCATTCGCTGGCTGGGCGCCTCTCAAGAACATCCGGAGATGTGTGTTCGAGACGCCACTGTTAAACGCCAACGCTGAGCCGAGAACGCTGTTAGTTTTATTCACTTCATAGTATTTTTTAACCGTGCATGCTAGCTACTAGAGCTAGAAACACATACCGCGTTTCTTGCGACAGGAAAACGCCACGTGCGGCGAACGGTGCTATTGGCTGCACGATGTAAGAAAAAAAGAAAACATTATTCTTCTAAAGCTGTGTCCTCACGTGCGAAACGCGTTATGGACGCTACGTAATGCATTCGCATTTCCTCACGATTTCCTTTGGGGAGGTGGGGTATTTTTTTATTTTTGTATATCGCGGCGTGAACGAATAAGGTCGTGAAACGTCCCATGAATCAGCCCAACCGTTTCCATGCTCCTGCGTATTATTGTTTGGTTGTAGTTGTCTGAGATTCATAACGGCAAGGCCCAACATGGCCACCTCACAACGAGCTCGGTCAAAAGCCTTGCTTAGTGTTTTCTTGATGGGGTGAAAAAATGCCTTCTAGATGCACGTCATTCGCCTCAAAGCTGCCCTTTTACACTACTAGTACGGACTGCACTCAGTGCTGGCTATATAATTAGAGAACAGGCCGAGTCAATCCTGCCAAACCGCTGCATATGCGAGTGTAAACGGTGACGCTGCCGGTGGGCTACTTTCCGAAGCTTGCCCTCGTCACGGGGTTGAAACGCCTAGCCGGTCTGTTTGGCGCGCAGACGACGTTGCTTCCAGTGTTTATCTCGCGACGCACGCACATATGGCCGTCCGCCTGATTACTCGGTCGCCCCTTCCTGTACGTTTATTGCCGCCATCATTGTGCGTGCCATTAAAGGCCGGACGGAGACGAAGGGTGCTCGACACGCCGACCGTAAGTAACGTTGCAGGCGCACGCCGCGACGAACGTGTTGCAGGTGTGCATTTTCCTATGGGCACTTGTTTACAAACGCGGTCAGTTCCAACACGTGCACTGTGCTTTCGCAGCTCACCGAACGCGTAATGGCTGAATAATTTGTGATGTGCAGCGTGCATGGCGCGGGTCGTTAATTGTTAACGCCATTCGCTCTTCGAGAGTGCGCCATCGCAGTCGAAGCCTCCTACAAAAACCTCTTTGGGTCAGCCTTGGGGGAGAGGTCACGTGTTGAAGCTCTATTCCCATAGACACAGTGTTGATAGTGACGTAACCTGCTACTAATATAATAATTATTAATGGGGATTAACGTGCCAAGATCACGATACGATTATGAGACACGTCGTTGTGGAGGGATGCGGAAATTTCGACCATTTGGGGTGAAGCACATAGGCCTCAAGCATTTTCTCCTCACTCGAAAATGCGGCCGGGATTCGATCCCGCGACCTGCGGGTCACTTACCTGCTACTCGAATATTTATCATTTTGCATTGTCCATAATGATTCCTGTTTGCGCATGTTTCTCTATGGCAAACAACTTTCGTCTCATAAATTTGTGCCAGGGTAGATTGGTGGTTCGCAACGAGGGAACAGAATCAATTTTAATGTTGACATAAAAGCTTACGTTTCCATCTGTCGATGTTTGTCATGACTTTATCAGGCACATGTAAGATTAGGCTGCATTTGTCAAGGCCCCGCCACGGTGGTCTAGTGGCTAAGGTACTCGGCTGCTGACCCGCAGGTCGTGGGATCAAATCCCGGCTGTGGCGGCTGCATTTCCGATGGAGGCGGAAATGTTGTAGGTCCGTGTACTCAGATTTTGGTGCACGTTAAAGAACCCCAGGTGGTCAAAATTTCCGGAGCCCTCCACTACGGCGTCTCACATAATCAAATGGTGGTTTTGGGACGTTAAACCCCACAAATCATGCATTTGTCAAGTTGGGGATAGCGTGGTATTGTCTACTGACTGTTCAAGAATCTTTATTCTTATCCTCTCTCTCTCTCTCTCTCTTGCATAGATTTGTGATCCCAAATGGGTTTCGCAAGTACGCTGCTGTGACAGCTCTCCGTGTGCGTCCAGGCCTTTAGACCTTACCATTCCGATGGGCATTAATGTTGATTACTTGTATATATACTCCATTCGGCGTGCGTGAAAAAATAATACAGGTCGTTGAAATAATGTATGTAGTGACCCGCTACTCCATGTCCACAGATTGTGATTGTCCCACTCATTCTGAAGTCCCGACTTGAGCTTTAAAGGGTCCCTCAACAGCCTCTAAGAATACCAAGAACGAGCCCGTTATTCCTCCGGGCATGTCCTGTCTTTGCGGCACAATTCCTATATAGCGCCAGCCGTTTGCTCACGTGACGTCAGGATGAAGTAAGCTCTCAATTGGTCGATATAGGTAAAATATATCTGTAGGGAACTGTTTGCTTTGCCATGCAGTCGCACGTGTGTTCTGCCTTGTCTCGCGTGACCATCGTACGCGATAAAAATATTTTATTTCGTTTTCCGCATATGCGACTGCGCAGCAGAGATAGCTGCATTTAGACGAAAAACACAAACTCCCAACCGGCTTAACGCTTAGTTCTGATATTCCACATGTCATATAAAGAGATAAGTGGCGAAGGTGAGACGGTGCATCTAGGAAGGGTAATGAAAGCGAGCGTGAACTACTGTTTCGCCTTTGAAGCGGGATCACCACATTTCGCTGAGCACCCGGGACTTGTTGGGCTCTCTTCATTCTTTATGTTGAGGTAATCGACCGGGTATGGACGAGACCCTGGCCATTTCTCTTCTTCTTCTTGTGCCTTCCTTGCTTCCCCTGACTCGGCGCCATGCTCCGTATTGAGAGGCGGAAATTATCGTCATTTCCTCAACTAACCAGTACATAACAACTGGTTTAAAGGCACTTTGAAAGGACACCAAAGAGCAAAACAATTTTTCGCGTATTAGTAAAGTACAATTTCACAATCCCAAAAACACTATATACCGTGAGATGACGCTTTGTAAGCGAAAAGACGCGCGGATAGAAAATATTTGTGGAGACACCACTTCCACATTCTCGCACCAAACACCACGCATCTTCATAGATTTTGAAGGCGTCTACGGGGCCTATAACTAGCTTCTAATCAATAAAAGTGAAGTTAATTGCCATATGGGAGTACCGTATAGCTAGCATACGGAATTTCACAAAACTCAATGGAGCCAATGCTGCGAAAAATACATTTTGAAATTTGTTGCGCCCCCCCCTCCCCCATTATAGCATTTCCAAACAATTTTTTTTTTCAGTCTCAGTCTTTATAGTGCTTTCGTATTCAGATGTCAGCGCATGATGTGCCGACCCTGATGGCGGCATCTTTGTACCCTCGACTACTTCGTGTTGTCGTTGATGATTCACACCCAGCTTGAGCTACGCTAACTCGTTTCTGGTGCGTGTATAGCTTCGCGTCTCATCCAAGTCCTTCGTGTAGTTCACCCGGAAGTTTATGCTTACCTTATCACGCAACAGCGGCTTGCGCATCGCTTATCGAACTCGTGCGTAATTTGCGGCATCGGCTGGTCGATGTCACCTAGATAATTTCACGCCTGCTCACTCTTTTTGCCGCGGGCTCTGACGTCACTATATTTAGACCACCACGTTTCGCTGCACATACGTGCTTATACGCTTGCTCTCGTCGCTCGACAGACATGAATTGCCAAGCCTGACGAACGTTTTTGGTGGCGTGCAGGTGTGCTTGTTGGCGACTCGAGAAGATCGTGTTTTTCTGTCTCAGTACTGGAGCGTGGATATGTGATGCGCCTTGTGCGCTGGATATTCGCAATGTGTACGGCTTCAAATCCGAACGGTTGGGCGATGCTGCGTGGCGAATTGTCGGGGCAAATGGACCAGAGTTGCGAGTGTTCTCTTTTTCTAAGGACAAACGAAACGCGAGCGTGTCGTCCGTCAAGCTGACGTCTAGATCCGTTTTCTTCGGGACCCGAAGGTACGTGTGCCAGTACTGCACATTTCGCAGTTGTTCCAATGGCGCCATCTCCACCATGTTCCGTTCTTGCCCTAAAATAAAGGTGTGTGTGTGCTTCTGACTTGTTAGCGTAAGCCCTGGTATTAAAATAATAAATGCGCGTGGCAGTACGTTTTCAGAACAGGCGTTTTTCCTTAAGCGTTAATTGGTAAACATCTTACTATTGGCGATTAGCACCACGCGCTTATTGCATTACCTCTCTTTACTTGGTTGAGAAAAAAGGAAGCAATGCTGTTACATTGAAGGCTTAGTGCATCGGTTTTGAGAATTTTCTTGCTTGGGTTCCATCCACTTTATTGCGGTATTATAATTTTGCGCAAATCGCACCAGCACCTTATTCTAATATGTTTCATTGAAATTTAGAAGCGTGTAGACACTTACGGTAAAGCGCCTTCTTAAATAGTTTTCAGGTGTGTTCTATTTCAAGCTAGAATACTTAAAAACCACTACCAAATATACTGATCCAAGTACCGGTAGTGCAGTGAAAATGCCCATGGGGGCTACATGGTTTAATCTATATCCAGTACTAACATTTTGCCAAGGCCGTGAATTTGGGAGCGACTACGCACCACTGCGAGAGGGGCGAGATCAAAAGGGAAACGCTGATCCTTGTGTTGGTCACAAAAGATTTTTGTGAAACGAAAGATTTTGTTTTCTCTTGCAGGGTCATCACCCTGATATTGTGCTGAATAACATAATTGTGTGAGCAGCACACACTCTCTCCAATAACTGCCTATGAAGACACTTAGTTATAGAGACAGTTAAACAGTTCGGAAGAGTAAAAATGAAAGTGCAGAAACATAGCAACCAATTTTTCTGCATGTTCTAGGTTGTGTGTGTAGGGGGGGGGGGCGATATTTTTGTGCCGATATTTCTGTGCCCCATATTTCTGTGCCACTGAGGTGGCATGCTCGTATACATGGCATTGTTGGCAACGTTTGTTCCTTCCTTTCTTTTTTTTAATTTCTGTTTTTTTTACCTCACACGCAATTCAAACACTGCATGTTAAAGTGCCGATTTATTGAAAGAGTGCGTGACATCTATATGCACAAATATTTTTAAAAATCATAGAAAAGGTATCTCGGCTAACATTTCCTGGCAAGGACGCAAGTGTGACTGCACTATGAAAATATTGCTACGGGGTCAATGTGGGGGGGGGGGGGGGGAAGGATGGTACACGTGGCGGAAGAAAGCGTATCTACGAGGACGAAGTGTAGGCGGGACTACATCTTATATAGTGTCCGAGTATATCCAGTGTAAATATAGTTAGTAAATAGCCATGACTTTCTTTTCTCAACAGCGGAGCTGCCTAATCCGAACATTAGTCCGTGATCAGTGAACGAAAACAATCATCGTGCATGCGCTGTCTTCATCCTCTTCTTCATCTTATGTTTTGCTCACAGAATGCGTGTGCCGATTTGCCCGGCGCTCGGTTGTGATAACTTCTATGGGCGAGAGAACGTGTACAGAGAAATAGAAACGTTCTCGGCGAAGAAAATCTAGCTCCCCGAAGGTGAACATGGTAACTACTCGGACATCCTACAGGCACGCTATGGGAGAGCTGTGTTTAAAATTGCTTCCTCTCTCTCTCTCTCTCTCTCTCTCTCTCTCTCTCTCTCTCTCTCTCTCTCTCTCTCTCTCTCTCTCTTTCTATATATATATATATATATATATATATATATATATATATATATATATATATATATATATATATATATATATATATATATATACCTTTTAATCCTATCATTTTAATCCCTCCTCACCGCCATCCCTCATGAGCTACTGTTGAGGTGTGGCACTCTGATGCAGACAGTTACGGGGCTCACTTTTCTCTTCTTTTTTTTTTCTTGAAGAGTCACATAAGGAGAGCTGTGCATATATTGGAAAGCTGGAGAATAGCGGAGGGCATTTTGCTCGGCTATTTCGCATCTCGCGGATATCAATGCTGCGTAGGCTGAAGCTACTACTATAGGCAAACGCGTTATCATCTGCTTCAAGAACGTTTAAGCCGCTGGGTGCAAAGTTCGAGCGTTCTGACATCCGTGGAGCCCCAGCTCATCGTGTACAGCATGAGCAAACTGTCACGTGCATTTGTGCTGCCTGTGCTAAATTTTATCGAGTTCTGGGACCGCAGACCGATTTATGAAGGCCCCTGTGTCAGCGTGGGGTCAATGCACTCTGCCAACTCTTTAGTATGTTGCGCCTGCGGCGCTCTCCTCAACAACGTGACCTGAGCAAGCCGTCACACACACTCGATCGTCGCGCAAGCTGTGAAGGAGGACACTTTTGTTCTTTCTTAGAAGCACCACTGCACGACGATGCTGACCCGCAGCTACCCCTTTGCCACGGGATCCACGTACGAGGCAGCACAGTATGCCCCGCCGCGGTGGTCTAGTTGCTAAGGTACTCGGCTGCTGACCCGGAAGTCGCGGGTTCAAGTCCCGGCTGCGGCGGCTGAATTTCCGATGGAGGGGGCAATGTTGTAGGCCCGTGTGCTCAGATTTGGGTGCACGTTAAAGATCCCCAGGTGGTCTAAATTTCCAGAGCCCTCCACTACGGCGTCTCTCATAACCATATGGTGGTTTTGAGACTATAAACCCCACATATCAACCAATCAATCATCGAGGCAGCACAGTATATAGCACGCAGTCATTTTCTGCTAGTGTTTCGTCGAACAAGCGGTGCCGGTTAATAGCATTTTCTCGGCCCTGACGGAACGTGAACGACTCGTGCTGTGCCTCGGGAAACGGCAACAGCGCGGCTTCAGGTGATCTGAATGAGGTAGATGTTAAGGACTACGCCCAGTTGCGGAGCTCAAGAGAAACGAGCGAATCTTGCGGCGTATTTGTACATCTCGTGGTAAAACTCAACCTAGTTCTTTCGTCGCTGCTGGCCATTACGTTTGTGCGGCACGCCTTCGTCAGGAATGGTGTCCCAATTTCGACCCCGCCGTTTAGGAGATATAAGTGAAGACGCAGAGTTAGAAATGGTTTTGAAAAGCAGATTTGAAAATGTGGCACACAGCCATGTCACATGAAAAAAGAATTATGGTTATATCAGGGTCGTTTTTTTTTTCTTTCTTTCTGCACCTTGAATGTGGTATAGGTAATTTTTGTACGTGGTCGACTTTTGAGTCGTCGTGACGTAACATGATGAGCTGTTCGTTATCGTCAAGTGCAAGACGTCTGTTCTATGTCATTATACACCTGTTGCTGCGTAGAAATTGGGGCAGAAATTACCGTTGCTGTGTGTTCAACTACAATAAAATAAAACACCAAGGTCATAAAGGTGAAAAAATGGACTGGAATTATAAATAATGGTATTCGAGGAACAGAAAAGTAATAGCTGATTCCTAGTGCTGATCTTTGCCAAAATATAACCGAATACAGACGCGATGCCGTGCGAATCCAAGGTATATCCACTCTGAGTTATAGCAAAGCTGCGAGATAATTTGCCTTTTCTCCTGATTCAGGTGCTTCGAAGGCTTTTAGACTTTGCGACGACTACCCCTGCTTATACGCCCGCCCATGTGCGCACCAACGTTCTAATTAGTTATGCGTGTATACAAGAGGCTTCACGAAGTGGGAGCGGTTATATATCGAGAGGATCACCTTCTCTGTCAGTGTGTTCTGCATCATGTGATCCTTATTCAAACCTATTCGATCCTGCAGCTAGCGAACGTATATAACGAGGCTGATGTGCTCACTTTCATGTCTCGCTGACGGCACACAACAACCCCAGTTGCGCGAACCATGCTCTAGTTTTCTGAAGCGCTGAGCAAGTCCTTCCCGCGGAGTCACTGTCACGAGATAGATCAGTGATATGCTAAAGGAGGCAACTGGTAGATGAATTTGCGATTTGCTAACTTGAACTGGGCTTCTTCCTCTTTCTATTTTTATTTTATATATATGACTCGTCTGCTGACACACAGGTCGCGGGATCGAATCCCGGCTGCGGCGGCTGCATTTTCGATGGAGGCGAAAATTCTGTAGGCCCGTGTGCTCAGATTTGGGTGCACGTTAAGGAACCCCAGGTGGTCGAAATTTCCGGAGCCCTCCCCCACGGCGTCTCTCATGACAATATGGTGGTTTTAGGACGCTAAATTCCACATATCAATTAATCAATCACTCAATCGGTCAATTAATTCTTTTTTAGCTATGTACTTGCACTTTTTACCACAGTGTTTGTCAGTCGCTGTCACCGAAGCTTGCCGAAGCTCGTCGAATATGGCTGCCTGCTTAAGGCGCTACGACAATCGAATTACTTGTTTTACGTGTAAAGTGACGCTTTGATGATTGATTTTGATTGATTTGTGGGGTTTAACGTCCCAAAACCACCATTTGATTATGAGAGACGCCGTAGTGGAGGGCTCCGGAAATTTTGACCACCTGGGGTTCTCTAACGTGCACCCAAATCTGAGCACACGGGCCTACACCATTTCCGCCTGCACCGGAAATGCAGCCGCTGCAGCCGGGATTTGATCCCGCGACCTGCGGGTCAGCAGCCGAGTACCTTAGCCACTAGACCACCGCGGCGGGGCTAAAGTCACGCTTTGGCATGGAGGTACGTAGTAGCGTGGGAGCCCATATCGATCACCTGGCCGGAGTTCTTGAGTAGCGATAAGTATTCGCTCTGTTCCGAACAGGTTGTAAGCGAACAATTTAGTCAAAGCTGCATGTATAAAATCCTCGCCGTAATATATTGCTTTTCTTGGAGGCGAAGGTATTTTATGATTTCTACCGTTCTCTCAAAATTGTGCTGACCACAAAATACTAGCTTGCTTCTGTGTTTGTTCAGTGAACCAGAAACATATTGACCCATACAATTTACTCTACTTTTTGTTTTGGTTGCTTGAATAAATAGGCAGGTCACGAAATAATGAAAGGGTCCACCGAATAGCGGAAGGTAAGGTGAAATTTCGCGCGTAACTATAATGCTGGCACTAGGGAATAATTAGAAAGCATTCAACACATGGCTTTGGTAAAGACTGGGGAGATGTGTGTCGTTGTTAGGTTCAGGCCCTGTGCTGAGCTATCTGTGGTAAAGTTTCATAATTGCAGTGCCGCTTGGATAAAAGTGGGATATTTAAAAAAAAACTTACCTAACAGATGGGCATAGCCCTTTACAGCGCGGGATGACGTTCATTCAAGTTGTGGCTGTGATTGATTTGTTCTTGAAAACATGCAATTTCACCATACAAATGCATAGAAGACAACAGACAGCGTTCACACCTAGACAACGCGCCCGAACGCTTTTATTTACGATGCCACATCAAGTGCTGTGCGAGCGACTCGTACAGCATAACTCGGGGCCGCTGGTCTCCGATAGTCGACTATATGGGGATGGGTGGCTTCAGCTAGAAAGAGCAGACAACACGGATGGCCGGGTTGAGTGCAGAGGAGCTTCATGGTGATCGGCAATGCGGCATGCCGACTGCCGCTGCAGCCGCGTGGTCGGCCGCCGACCACCGGGCCCGGAAAGGCCAGGGCACGGCAACTGCGCGTGCCTCGACCTTTCCCGCTTGGTCTGGGTCCTGGCGGGCCTTCCGGGAGGGCCGAGGTCTTGCCCCGGCCGGCCAGGACCCAGGCCAGCAAGGCCTGTCTGTCTAAGCCGACTTAAGGTCGGAGCGGTGCTTTTATAGCCGCCGACGCCGCCGTGCCACGTGGGCCCGCAGCGTCATCGCGGCTGGATAACGTGCGCCAAGGGTGTCGTTGGCAGAGGACGCGTCTGGAGAGGGAAGCGCTGGAGGGGTCACGCGCGCCTCTCCGCCGGCGTGCAGCGAGGCGAAACGGAAAGGACACGACGGCCACGACTCGCTGGCCCCGGCGAAAAGAGTCTTGCCGTGGCGGTATACAAGAGAGTATCGGTAAACGCGGTCCACGCCGTCAGTTTGCCTCTGATGAACTGTTATCCCGCAGTTGTTGTAATCGCTCTTCCAGTGACCCTGTGTAGCGTGCATTTGTGTTAAGTGCAGTGCCATGTAGTGTGTGGTTGGAAAGCCACACCGGTGTTTGAGTTTTCAAATTTTCCCTTTGCACGAATTTTGTTTTGGAGAAGTACACACCGCTTGCAGACAGTTCCTTGGCCGAACTGCGTGGTGCTTGGCCGAACTGCGTGGTGCTTGGCCGAACTGCGTGGGCCCTACGTGGTCGCGGCCATTCGTTTTATAAGCGAATGACCGCGACTTCTACGCGGTGGCTTGGAATGCGGCAAGCTTGGCAAAGCGTCTATATCGTTGTCAGCAGTATTTACGGACGCGTTTGTTGCTTAGCGACGCGAAATCCCGCGGCAGTTGACCGAATCTTCAGAAATTGTAGCCCGAGCACATCTTATCGTAACCGCGTGGTACGCTTCTTCACGGACACCACGACTTTGATTCTTTTGATCAGAATGATCGCTTGCACATTGGCCGATATCCACATTGACCGATATTGTCGAATGGCTCCAATGAAAATATATTCATAGCACCGAAGTTAAAAAAAAAATTGGGGAAAAATGGTGTAGAGAGCTAGAGCATGCTTCTTGCTGCACTGCCTGGAGTGGAGTGAATGTCTATAACGTTGTCGCTGTACTATCTTCCATAATACCGCAGAAGTAATGCGGTAGAAATAAACGAATAACATGATTAAATTATATATCGCTTGGTAGAGGAGCGCTGGGATCTCCTGTGAACCAGTTTTCTCTATCATTTCGTGGCACTCATTGTACATTGCGGAGTAACGCATAATTACATATACGCTTCTTTTGAGAAGGGTCACGGGGGAATAAAGAAATCAGCGATGAAAGTTATAGCTATAACGATAGGCTTGTACGTTTGGCCGATCTGAAATATTCAGTGCACTTTTGATTTCGATCGTTTTCATTCCTCGCACATCATTTGCTTCTAGTGATAGATTGACGTTAGCAGCATACGGCGTAACAAGCAAGGCTGCATGACCTACTAAAGGATCGAATGTTAGCCGCACCAGCTTTGACCACAACGTTGCTTTTGTTCGGAAGGTTGGTCGGTTAGCCCGTGTGTGGAGTGGGGCAGCCAGTGGTATTAATATAACAACATGTGCCCCAACAACATGATATGATTATGAGGGGCGCCGTAGTGGACGGCTCTGAAAATTTGGACCATCCAGTGTTTTTTGACGTGCACAGACGTCACGCAGTGCACGGGCCTCAATCATTTCCCCTGCATTGAAATGCGACCACCACGACTGGGATCGAACCCGTGACCATCGGGTCCATAGCAGGGCACACTTACCGCTACACCAACGAGCCATATGGGATATCAGCCAGGAATACAGTGGTTTGGTAAGGGTGCCACGCCAGTATAACACACCAGAACAATGACGCGTAAAGATACAATGGTCAATCACTAAGGGTAGGTCGTGTATTCACGAAACCTGCCTTACGATAGGGGGGAGTTGTTTACAAGTATATGCCGGGCCAATTTGTTTCCTCGCTATAGACGGTCGGCGATTTGCGTGATAAGACAATGACTATTTGCGGCTGATGCTCACGCTAAAGTTCAGTAAATAAGGTCCACGTGAGAAGGACCCGATTATCTGCAATATGCACACATGTATGTATGTCCGGTCACACTCGGTCATGCTTACTTCTGGCAAAGAACTTGATCTTTATTGCCACATTGTAGGTAATAAAGTGATGAAGTGTGCTTCCAAATGCCTTGGAAACTCCGTTTAGCTTCCTCTGTCAGAGTGTAAACGTGTTGCGCATGCGTCAGCAGACGAGCGAGGCTGAACTAATCGCGCACTTTACTCCTCGTTACCCTTTCCCGCCGTTGCGGATGCGTCATTCGTCCGCGCTCTGCCCCTTCTGTTTTCATTGCGCTCTGCATTGAAACCCGACGTGACCGCGATCATGAACATTGCCGGCGTGACACTGCTTCCTGTTGCAGATCAGACGGTGTTCTTTCTGGACGATAGGAAAGCAACAAAAAGCGCTCTAAGCGAAAACGAGTATCTCCAGTCGAGCATACGCCCGCCGACTGACAGGATGCGCGATAACAAAGAAGCCCGGGAAAACATCGTTTCGCGTGCGGCTCGTTTGCGCTAAATGTGACGGGTAAGTGCGATAGCGGGCCTGCCACCGTCCTCTACCGACGCCTTCGATGTGGCTGGACCAGTGGGCTGCACGCAATCGGCCGGCATAGATAACGCCAGAGGGAGCCACAGACGCGCGCCTCCTTCGAAGGAAAAGGTAAATACGCAAGCCGCTGTCGGATACGCCACGGCCACGTGTTTGGCGCGTGCCGGCCTGTTGGCTGGCCCGGCAGTTTGCTCACCCGCGCGCGATACTGTCACCTATCGCTACCGTCTCGTTTTATCGCCCGTTGGCTCACATTATGCAAGCGCCCGTTTTCCCGAACCCTTTTTGCCGAGTGACGCCGCCTTGATAAGGCTGTGGCAGTCGTGACTACCGGTATAACCGTATAACCAGAACCTTTTATTCGATGGGTGCGTTTAAGCACACTCTTTGTATGTTCGTGCTGTCGTGTGTGCGTGCGTGTATATATACACAAGCAACATTGACAAAACCTCCCCACCTCCCCAACCTTCACCAGTGCGCAGATATCTTCACTGTCTCTTTGATTTCGTAAGATGGAATCTGACATGTCAGTAACGGTGTACAGAACGAGAGAAAAGTTCGTCATTAAACACAGATACGAAGGATTTGATACAACCACAATACCGTTTCGCTGTCTTATAATGGGGCCTTATCGAATACGAAGTTCGAGGCTTATCTGAAGAAAGAAAAAGCGACACAGCCGAGACCCATTGTTGCATCGGCCAGCAATGTTGCCTCCCATTTCACACCACGCCGTTCTACAGCACGCCGCATACGTGAGTCGCTCATCGGGTGAAGGACGTGTATTTCTGTTGGACGTCGTCAAGCAATTCTAGAAGAATTCAAGGGCTTATAGACTACCGCATCTTGAAATCATAAAACTAGCGGTTTCACAGGAGAATTTAACCGAACATAAGGTGATTTGCTGACATTTTACATCACTTCCGATTACCAAGACTGGGACCGTGTCTTTCCCTTTGTGACGTTCACCCAAAACACTGCTACACAGACCCTGGCTGGTATTTCTTCTTACTTCTATCTCGTATTGCACGGTATGCACAATAACCCATTGCCAAGTTTACATTAAAGAGTCGACGGCAACTTCCCAAGCTGCTAAGCACGCTGGAGAGAGCGTCGCAAGTGAGCTCCGTCTCGCACCACTGCCGATCATCATCGTCAAATACACCATCGAGTCGTCTCGAAGCCTTTTAGCTTTGTATCTGTGACTGATTTCTGTGGCTCTGGACTTGATTGCTATATCACCGTTCGGACAAATTAACTACTATTGAAGTACGTGGGCCGTATACCACGCATGTGGTCTGGAAATCCTTGTATTTGATATACATCGCCAAGCTGCTCGAGTCTTCTGGGGCACAAGATTGCGCATATAGACCTGTCCAAGCCTTACTATCATTGTGCAGTGCTTTTCTGCCCGTAATTCGCAAGTATATGACTATTTATAGGTGGGGAAGTAAATGTAATCAACAGAAGTGGGGCCCCGCCGCGGTGGTCTAGTGGCTAAGGTACTCGGCTGCTGACCCGCAGGTCGCGGGTTTGGATCGCGGCTGTGGCTGCATTTCCGATGGAGGCGGAAGTGTTGTAGGCTCGTGTGCTCAGATTGGGGTGCACGTTAAAAAACCCCAGGTCGTTGAAATTTCCGGAGCCCTCTACTACGGCGTCTCTCATAATCATATGGTGGTTTTGCGACATTAAACCCTACATATCGAATCATTTGATGAATACAAGAGCTTTTTTTTTCTCTGTACATGAGCCTGTTTATGCATTTCACTTTTGATTTTGCCCATTCACTGTTTGTTGCCAAAAAAGGGACAGACCTCGCCAAGCCGTTATATGGCTTTTTCTTTGTGTTTCTGTTGTCTGTACCATGTACAAATTCAAAAAAAGAAAGTTCAGTCTAACAATAAAACGAAACGTCATTTCATGTATTGAAGCCCACAAATAAGTCGAACACAATGTGTTTTGTTGTTTTTTTGTTTTTTAACTGGAATCCACGCTCCTTAGCCAGAGTGCGCATATCGTGTGTAGGCCACGCGTCGCAACATCGCACAAGTGATAACATGGTTCAACGTAGCGTTGAACCAGATCATTGATAGTTTGCGCTTGTGCTCGTCCAGTACTTTTTTTTTGCCCTCTTTGTTGATTGATGATTGATATGTGGGGTTTAACGTCCCGAAACCACCATTTGATTATGAGAGACGCCGTAGCGTGGGGCTGCAGAAATTTCGACCACCTGCGGTTCTTTAACGTGTACCCAAATCTGAGCCCACAGGCCTACAGCATTTTCGCCTCTATCGAAAATGCAGCCGTCGAAGCTGGGATTCAATCTTGTGACCTGCGGGTCAGCAGCCGAATACCTTAGCCACTCGACCACTATTCTGGGTTAAGAACGCGTAGTTATAAATCAATATTCAGTATAGAAGAAGAACAATGCACATGTTGTGTGACAGCTAAGGAAACGATGGAACATGATCTGATTGAATGGGGTGATATCCACCCAGGTACACGTGTGGGCCTACATGAGGCTTTGGGTTTCAAGGACAAACATGGAAAGCTGAACACGTCCGCAATAGAAGCAAGTAGAAGACGGTTAGAGTATTGGTGGCAGAAAGTAGAGATAAAGGACAAAAATAGTGCAAAAACTGAGGTAGTTCTGCCTGAAGAGGCAGAGAGATGGACCGTGAATTGATATTTTTATTTGCTATAACAAGATCAAGTTCGTCGAAGTTAATAAGGCATTAAGCCAACATAAAAAGAAAGTTTTCCTTCCGTTTTCTTTCTTTCGAGCCTGGTTATCCATCCCTGAAAACTGGATATGGAAATCTATGGTGGCTTTACCATAAAGTCACAACTGATGGTCTGTTGACTTCGCCTATCGTCTACTTACGTTTTCATTTTATTTAACTTGTAGCGGGGATGCAGAGGAAGAACGCTGCTGCTACATGCGCCACCAAAAACGAACTGATTTATCTCGAGGTCCAAGCGCTCGCACTGCTTGCGCCTCCGCAGACTTCATGGTCTTCGCTGCCCTGGCGCAAAATCCTGAATCTCCGGCAGGCGGTATCTATCGGGAATTGTGGCTGCGTTCAAAATTGGGCAGCGACGAATTTGTTTTACATGCCAAACCACCGTACAATCTGATTCTGAGTGATGCTAGTAAGTCATATACGTTGCCAGTAGAAGAATAACATTTATTGAGAGAAAATGAAGGGGTTTACATGCGTGGCGCCTCATATCCAAGGCTTCACTGGCTTGCGCCACCAGCCGGTAGTGGTCGAAAATTGCTAGTTGCACATCCGGGTCCGAGCTAGCAGGGAGTGCCCGTCATTGCTCCAGATAGTTTTCTCTTCTGTACTTCCATTTCTTGCGGAGTTGCCTTTAATGCAACTCCACAAGATATGGTAGAGGGATCGGTGGCAAGTCGCGAAACTATGGACAATTGCGCCCAAGAAGGGCGGCTAAATTTTCTGCAATCGCAGTCAATTTGGATTGACTCCCCTTTGAATTTTACGGAGGTCTAGGGCATGTACCCCTGTAAGAGATTTATAAGGGCGCCATATTTCTGCTGAGTACATCGCTGATGAGCACGAAGCTATCAAGTGCGCTGTAGTTGTTTCACCTGAGAATGAATAGATGTGTCACTAACAGACGCCGGACAACTTCTAAGAAAGGCAATCAGACGTCGTCTCTCTCCCTATTCGACGAAAGCACGGCATCTTTGAAAGTCGCGTGTGTACGATGTTTCTTTTCTCATGCACTTTTGCAGGCTGTGAAACAACGCCTTCGTTTCCGCCCCGCCGCGGTGGTCTAGTGGCTCGCAGGGGGCGGGATCGAATCCCGGCTGTGGCGGCTGCATTTCCGATGGAGTCGGAAATGCTGTATAGGCCCGTCTACTCATCTTTGGGTGCACGTTAAAGAACCCCAGGTGGTCGAAATCTACGGAGCCCTCCACTACGGCATCTCTCA
Organism: Rhipicephalus microplus; assembly: GCF_043290135.1. Lineage (NCBI taxonomy): Eukaryota > Metazoa > Arthropoda > Arachnida > Ixodida > Ixodidae > Rhipicephalus > Rhipicephalus microplus. Next base: position 18,901,217 of record NC_134710.1, read on the forward strand.
TAATCATACGGTGGTTTTGGGACGTTAAACCTCACATATCGATCATAACCACGCCTTCATTTGCCCGTCAATATGCGATCACAGCTTATTTAGATCATCTATGTCACCACATGAGGCACGAATTGGTTGTTTGCGAGTAAATCCTTGGGCCGCACAGTCTTTGTGTGTGTTGTGAATCGACCGGAAGTGACTTGAAAATTTCTGAGTAGCTCACAAGAGTGGCAGTTTGGGCACCAGGGTATACCAGGAGGGCACCTATAGAAGCGTCAACTGGACTCGATCTGGTAAATTAAAGGCGCATGTTACACGCGCACAGGTACACTTAATTGTGTGCATCTGCCATTCTTTTATATCTCTGTACGGCTCGCTCTCATTTAGTCGCACTGATTACAGGACCTCCGTATAAAGTGGCCAATGATTAATTACGACCACGTGGTGTTAGATAACCACATTTGAACAGAAAAATATTGCGGAATGAAAAGCAATTTCGCCTCACCAGGGGTTACATTGCGCGAACCTGTCCAACTAGACCCTGACAACGATAACCCAAAATAACGTTTATCATGGGTGAGTGTCATGCATATCATGAATGACAATGCTAGTGAAACCATGATGTACCTTGTCATGGTGGTATTTACGAAACAATTTTAATAATACGTGAAATACAATAGGAAACTTTGGTTCCTATTCAGCGAAATAAGATGAAATAAGTTGACACTGACAGTTCATTTTGACTGGTGTCCTTAATGATGGCTTAAGTGTTGCTAACTGTATCAACCCACTTTTCCAGAATATCACGTTTTACGAGGTCGCTTATAGTGGACACTGCACATTGTCTTGCAAGACATTGCAGTCTGCTAAATCTGCACTACTATCGTAAAAGTAATTTGTCTCTCTTCCTTTATTGCCTTAAGACCAATCAGACGTGTTATGGTACGAATAGCTTCATTTAAAGAACCGGAGAAGAGCCACCTCTTCTCTAACTGTCCCTACGTGGGAGCAACCCGAGACACTGCGGGTTGCTCCCACGTAGGGACAGTTAGACCTATAGCCTAACCACCGCATCGCAGGTCTCTGGACAGTCCAAAGTTGATGCTCATATTCTAAGCTCTTGAGGGCCAAGATCGATTCGTGCACTGTGAGGTCCTCATGCGCACGTGGACTAGCCGAAATTTCAGAATTGGTAATTTTCGTAAGATCTTTGAGTCCGGTCAAGAATGTTTGCTTGTGATCTTTTTAAAAGCGTAGTTTCTTGTGGTATATTGCTGATCAGTATTTAAGTAGTTAGAATTAGTGCTCTTTTGAACTGTGATTGGCTCGATATAGTTGACGACAGACAATCAATAAGTTTTAGTCTTTGCTTCCTCATCTTGAATTACAGAAAAACAACGTAATTCTTTACAGTGACCTCGAATATCTTCATCTACGCTTTAATTACAAATAATGATACGCAGTCGTTACGATTTTTCAGATGCATTAACTTCGGCTTTTGAGCCCAACAAAATATTCTCGGCAGTGTGCTGTGATATAAGGAAATAACTATATATTGCGTGTCGCGCACTCAGCCCGTTTTGCTTGCGGTTCACGATCGCATCCATTGTATAAAGTTTCTGGATCATGTCGACGTCTTCCCTGTGAATAAAGAAATTATTTGTCGTATTCTTCATTCGAAAAGTGTACAGTTGTAAAATTCTACCGGCAATGCCTTTTGGGGTCCATACTTGCGAAAAAAAGAAGTGGGGGGTCGAATGTAATCTAGAATTGTATATAGATTAGAAAGCAAACGAGGGCAGCTGATACTCTAGTTGACAATAAAGGCAGGCGTTTTATTGTGTGAGCCAGATTAGCAGTGATCTGCAATGGAGTTACAGAATGGGTGCCACAGAAAGGGAAACACAGTCGATGACGGCCGCCAGGAAACCATTGGGAGAGGCCTTCGTCATTCGTGCTGCGGCGTACGTGAAAACAGGCCGTGACAATATATGATAATGATTTGTCATTGGCAATGACCTACCATCCGACAGGAAGAGGAAAAAAGAAGGAGATAGGAAAGTGGAGATCCGGTCGAAGCAGTCCAAGGGCGGGGTGCCACAATGCGAGAGCTGCACGGCATCAGGAGACCGCGGAGGGCGAACCAGTCGGCGGGAGCTACGCTGAAGTCGGAGATCGCGAGGGCACAACCGTCCAGCTTGAAATCCTCCGAGCGAATCCGAAGGAAGTGGCATCTGCTTGTGTTCTATAAACTGTCTGTGCTGAAACGGCTGCCAATGCGAAACATAATCCGAACGAAGGACGGCGAACCTTGTATTATAATGCATGCCGCGAACCCTCCGGGATGCGGTGAAGCCAGTGCTTCGGGCCGTTGTGTCGGCTAAATATACACGCTCCGATAAAGCGAGCCGACGCCACGGGAAAGGGATGGCGCCACAACAGAACAGCACGGCCTGTTTTGACGGCTGCAGCTGTTTACGGTGTCGGCTGAGAGGAGGACCAGCTGGCGAGGAGAACGTCCACTGAGGCGATAATCGCTGCACTCTATCCAAGTGACACGGTGTGTGTTCTGTTTGCTTATGGCACCGTATACACACCGCCTGATTCGGTACAGGTGACGGCTGCCCGCCGTCGAGCACAGGAATGACAAAACGCGCCGTTCTTGTGTGTACTTCTTTGCGAATCGGCGTGCTCCGAAAGATAAAACACATCCGTCTATATCTATTCGCGGCGGTCGCCTCTTGCTCCGTTTCTCGGGCTCCGCGGCTTCCCGGTTGTTCTTTACTCGCCTTGTTTTTCCTTTGACGCCCGCGACAGCACTTGCGCAGTACACGTGGCACGGAATTAGATCGAGCATGAAGAGTCACAGTCGGGCACTCCAGAAACGTTTCCACCACTTGTGAGCCTCCAGACTGAATGGTTTTTGTCCTTGCCGGGACCAACGTGCCTTCTTTCATTTCATCGAGGGGCCAAGGTCCTCTGTGGAAAAGAGCATGCTTCGAATAGATGATGTGCTGTATAAGGAATTAGCTTTCCCTGAGGCACTTGCTGGCATTCACGTGGTACTTTAGTAGATGTGCTACCCTCTGACTGCAACGAAACCGAATTTTTTCAGGGGTTATTGCTGCAGGCAGCAGATCAACAGCACAGCGTTATGGTGGCGTGTATTCCCGCGCTTCGGAGCCTTTATTTCCGCTCTTTTTCAGCGGCCGTGCTTTCGGTTATACATATTTCGTGTCACTCGAACACAACGCAGGCACTGCCAGTGCCACGCTCGGCGTGCGCATGACACTCGTGGAGACCTTTGCGAGCGCATCCCGTCAATGACGCGCGTTGCCTTGTCGCCGTGCTGCACAGCACAGCCAGCCTAGGGCTTTTGACGCACTTCCGTTGTGCAAACGCACTAGCTATGAAACATGAACTTATCCTGGGACGCTCAGGCATTGCATTAATTGAGGGCCGCCGCCGAACGGAAGCGCCAATACAGTCACGCCTTCGCCGCGGTTGCGCTGTAACGCTCCCAGGTCAAGTAAGTTCTATGACGAGCGGTTGGGGAAGGGTGATGGTGGGGGAGGGGGGGGGGCATTTTGCCTACCAGGGATTCCTTAATTAACCCATATAGACCTAAACCTCAGTACTCGCTCATTTCACTCGCCTGTATATCAATGTCTGTCGGACAGCTCACTTAAAAATCAAGCAGTTTCTCACTTTTATTTCTTTTCTCACGAAAATTGTCTGTGTGTATCCGTCCATTCAGGATGTTCACATATATAGTATCAATTTGCTCGTTTAATTCCATTGGCCAAGGGTGATTAACACAAAAAGATTCCGGCAGCCCTGTTACTAATAACAATTACTAATAGCACAAGGCATTTCAGCGCAACGAAGGCAGCAATAGAATTGGTAGGGGGGAAAATAAAACAGTGAACAGAGCAAATTGTATGCCTTTAGTTAATTTATTTTGGAAAGACATCATAACAAGAACGCAACAAAACAAACATGCGTGCTCCGGCTGCATCATCAACGCAATTCACATGTTTGCAAAAATCCAATTCACGACTGATTATATTAAGCGATATTACTCAGTAATACACTCTAAGAAATAAAGAGAGTCGTTTGACTCTCTTCTGCGACTCCTAGCTTAGCATGGCCCCTTTCAAGAGTCGCATGATCATTCTTTTGGAGATAATTATGCTCTCGCCGGTGAGTCGCGTCAAACCCACAGGGGAGTTTATGGCGTACTGACACCGTTTTTAGAAGGCGTGTTTACTCCATACAAATCCCCCGTATACACAACGGCTATGAGCAAGTGTCATCAAGCTCAGTAGACGCAGATAAACATTTAGTTTTTGGTCCTACAGTCAATTTTCCCGTGACGAACGTATACCACACATCGACCCTAGCCTGACGTCATGCTACAGTGCTGATTCTGGTGGCTTCACGAAGCAGTCCGGCTACTTGTGATGACATCAGGTACCAAAACTTCCGAAATGGCTGCTTGTGTGTCAACAACAGAGCAGCTAAGGTGCGGTGCGGACGTAGAAGCGTCATGATATTTTGCGCAAGCATTTGACGAGAAGCTCATGCCGTGTTGTGACGTGTTGAAACTTACTGTAATTACGTTTACTGGCGAAGCTTCATATAGTCTAGGGCAATTCATCGTCCATCCGGCGTACCCAGTAGCGTCTTCCTTATCATACAATAGGTGACGCTGTCCCATGCAAACTGCAGCTGGATGATGATATACTAGATGGTGCTGTAGTTTCCTAGATGACGCTGTCCCATAGAGATGTGTGCAATATGGCGGTTGGGTTAATGGACACTAGACGGCGTTGGAGGTGCCGCTGCTGTGCGATTGGCTGCTGCGCGGGGCTGCGCCGGCGCGCCCGTTATCTCTCATTGCCCTCGAGAGACTGCCGCCAAGCGAGCGCGGCGCCGGGCTGATCCAGAGATGGTGCGCACCAAAGACGCCGCTGCGAAACGGGCTCAACGAGAAGTGGACATCGGGAATGCGAGTGCGGGAAGCGGCGGCGGCGCCGGGCGTACCCGGATGCTGCTCTTCGGAGGATTCATGGTATCACCGAAAAACCTCTGGAGCTTCGCCCACCTCACTATCATCCACTTCGTGGATATGGATGGATGAAAAAAGTTTCATTGGTGTCCTGAAGGATTCCACCCCCGTTTTATAGGGGTAGAATCGCGGGCCGCTCCCACGTTGGGACGGGGAGGCCCAGCCTCACCACCGCATTGTGGACCTTCTGGACAGCTTTGAGTTGTTGTAAGAGAACCGGACTCGTGAGCATTAAATGAAAGGAGTTTTCGGAAGATTCTTCATTTTTCTTTGTAAAGAGGGGCACCTCCAGAGCATGTGGTGATGCGAGAATTTTTTTCATGGTATACTTCGCGTTTACAGGTGCATTTTTTATGCTCTGGATGAATTGGCCTTAAATCTTAGACGCTATAAAACGTCAAATGAAAATTTTTGTGCCAGTACATTTATAGCGAGGCAAGTCAGGTCTCACCATTATGAGTAACACGTGCTCTTTTTTGTTACTTTAGTGTGCAATCTGCGCCCTCTCACTTAATGTGATTAGCACATGAAGACTAATTGAACGTATTCAACCCGTCCCAACGTATGATTACGCATTATAAAGACCAGAATTTTCATCACTTGTGGAAGGCGGCCGTTTTAGGTAGGGGCCATGCTTCCCGCTGCAACTATACCGGCCGCATCGAAGGGTGATAACGTGCGAGAGCAAAATAATCATCACCTGGGGCTTTGGTTTACATTTTCAAGCTTCTGAACGAGATAGTGAATGCGTGTAATCATGTTCCCATGCTCATAAAATGAAAGAAAAAAAAACGTGGAACCCTTGCCCTGTCAGAACTTGGGAGGCAAGTGAATCTTGGCGTGCACGCGCCAAACACACCATACTCTCTCTTTCTTTCTTTCTTTCTTTCTTTCTTTCTTTCTTTCTTTCTTTCTTTCTTTCTTTCTTTCTTTCTTTCTTTCTTTCTTTCTTTCTTTCTTTCTTTCTTTCTTTCTTTCTTTTTTTCTTTCTTTCTTTCTTTCTTTCTTGCGCACTGTCCTCCCAAAGTCTTGCACAGGGAGGGGGGAGGGCATTATCTAGCTTGCCTTAAAGGGGGGGCTGCGCACTGACCACTTGAAAGCAAAATAGCGTGCACTTAAGTTCGGCGCCAATTCCCGCGAATGGCACGTCTTTTCCTTTTGTGATGCAAGAGCGTAGCAGATTACGTAACAAGGTTGCGACTTTACACGCCTTCTGGCGGAACCTGCATGCACCTGCTACATCCGCATTGAGCTTTCACGTGCACTTGTGCAAGAGGTGCACGTAATATTCGCCAATACCAATGCCACTCTGCGGGAGACGGTAACTGCATCTGGCGTTGTCTTTAATGCCATCTTTGACTGGTCATTTCGGATTGCTCTCCTGAGAGAGAGAGAGTGAGAGTTTGAGGAAAGGAAAGACGCAACCTCTCTCTCCCTCAGGAGAGTGCTCTTGAGCGCTGCGAAACGACCAGTCAAAGCTGGCATAACTATGAGCGATGAATTTTAAATATATGCAAAGCCTGACGTGGCCTGCAGTCATTCTGCGCATTAGCATGCTGGCTGAAGCAAGTATCACCCCATTCATGTTCCATTCTGGCTTTGTACGACCACGCGAAAGAAAACTAAATGGTGAACATTTGTCTACTTGCGGAATTGTTGCCACATAATATTTATCGCCGCTTAATTTAGCGACTTCGCCTATAGGAGCGAAACGTCCGCTATAGCACGTGAGGTCGCATCCACGCGTGCTCAATGAAAACGGCAGAGGGTTATTGCGGCCACCGTGGCGAATGGATTGCAATGTTCATCCATCAGCAGAGTTCGAATTGGCGCGCGCTCCCAGATCGGCAAATAAGCTTAGCGTTTCGTAAGTATTGTGGAGTACAGTGCACTTACTGAGGATAAATAATAAAAGAGTGGCTAAGATGAAATATTTACGACAAAACGGGGCTTATTGGTCAGCTGTCCACTCGTGGGGAAAAAAAAACGAACACGTTACGTGACGCCAGCTGGCAAACAGAGAGTGGGTTCCACACTCACCGCCATGGATATATTGAGCGGTGCTGACTTGACACTCCCAGATCTTCCTGCCCATAAGTACACCCGGTGAAATGGACGCGAGGACGACCGCTGCTGTAGCTCAGATAATAAAGGAGCATCGAGGGCGGCAAGTTTTTTAATCGTCTACTTTAGTTTCTTCACTTTTGTATTGTAATTACTACATTACAATTAATGTGCCCTCTACCTTCCGTGGCTTCATTATCAGTCGGTTTTCATTAGGATTGTATCAACAAAGAAAGGAGCTCTTAAAATTTTTTCTACAGGTATGTGTGTTTCATGAAAGTTATGAAGCCACGTCGCACATGCGGTGGTGAGTGTGTTGTGCAAAGCTAAGGTGCCGTTTCGGTTGCCCCAGATTTGTTTCACCTTGTCGCCGCCCGCGGCGCAACGCCTGTCGGATTCGCGTCCGTATACTTTTCCGCGCCCCCATTGCGGCCCCTTTATTCACGCCGTGCCGAGATGGGAGCGGACAGCGCCGGGTCAGCCTTGAATGCAACGTCGATCGAGCTGTGCGGCCAAGCTGGCCTGTGCGCGTCGTGCAGGAAAATAGGTTGCTGCACGGGCAGCTCACGTGACGGAAACGGCTCGCTGCGCTTCATCTGGGAGGGCCGGCCTGTGCCCGTTTTAGAAGCGCTTCCTATAATGCAGTGTCGCGGAGTACGATGACCGGCAGCGGCTGATCCTCCCTGCACGCGGTGCCGGTGGAAACTAAGGCGCAGCAACCCTTGCAATCCATCACCAGCGCATCACTAAAGGCAAAAAAAAAAAGGTTCTACAATGAAAAAATCAAGAATTTTCCGAAAATTTCTTTCATTTATTGCTCACGAGGGTGGTTCTTATACAACTCAAGGCTGTCAAGAAGGCCCACGATGCGGCGGTGAGGCTGGGCCTCCTAGTCCATATACGTGGGAGCGTCCCGCGATCGTATACCCCTAAAAAACGGGGGTGAAATCCTTCAGGACCCCAATAAAGTTTTCCATACATTCATCCATACATACATCCATCCATCCATTTATCCGTCCGTCCGTCCGTCCGTCCATCTTGCAAGCGAAACTGCGCCCAGGAATATATGTGTGATAGAAGAAGCAAATGCATGGTTACAGCATACTCGAAGTGAGGTAGCACAAAGCTGTCTTTAAAAGAAAGACTCATGGGGAAATAGATGAGCATTGTTCCTTAATGAAAGTAATATCGCATTTTACGTGCTGTATTTTTTTTTCCCGATACACAAGCTCCACTCATATAGTTGCCGACCGTCGCGCATTGAAAACCGTATTCTCCAGTGTTGAAAAGCGTGTGCGCTGGCGGCGTTTAGCGTTGAAGCTTAATTCTGAGAATTTTCTCAAAATTCCTAGACACCATGGTATGAAGCGAGTTTGCGCGTCTTTGAACAAGTGACACATTCTGTGTTATCACAACATGTGCTTCAGCGAGTGCGCTGATATTTTAAAGTTTATTCCTAAGCAAGAACGCCCGAGCGCTTCTTCGAGGAATCTGCTGCATGGCGGGCGTCGACCCGAGGCACCTCTCACACCGAAAGTTTCTCATAAATGAACAAGTGCACTGTATATTTTGCCCCGTTGAAAATATACTGACAAAGTAATACCCGTGCCACACGGGCATAGAAAATGACATTTGGTGGCGAAGGCCTTCAGTTCCCGAATGACATTCGTTTCGCCGGCGCTGCTACACGTCCAAAGCGAATGACATTTGACTTGATGATGTCGATCACAGCACCTTCCAAGTGAGCATTGAGTGAATAGCAATAAAAAAAATTAAGAAGCATTTACAAGCTTCATACACATCAGATAATCATCAAATAAAGAAATAAGCGTATTACGCGGTCCTAAGTTTTAGTTTCTTGCTTTGTTTTACAACGTTGCAGCCGACCGTAGCAACCTAAGCCAACACTAGTCAGATCCACAGCGTAGATAGACACTAAAATTGACAAGCGTTTCATTATCAATGCTCTATTTTCTTCGTATAACGTTCAAAGCATCTTTTTAAGACTTTAGTGCAAATAAAAGACGGGAAATTTCATTTTTAGCTCAATATGATTTGTTTTATATACTTTCAGGTAAATCGCACTTCGCGAGCTGTGTCGTCGAGAGTAGGCATTTCTCAGTCAACTGAGTTCTGGCGAAGGCAGTTGGTGGCGAATGGCATTCGAATGGCATTCGGATGAATGCCATTTTGTTCGCCCGTGTGGCACCGCGCGAATGGCAATAAATCTGAAGGCATTCGGGGGTAAATGCCATTTTTTCTGCCCGTGTGGCACAGGTATAACACCTGCCCTTTCAGTTATCGGATCTGGTTGACCGTCAGTCACTTGGACCACCCTTGTGAGAATAGATTCTTGCGTTTGTTAAACACGCGTTTCATAGGTACTCGGGCGTCGTAAGCACTAGTTCGCTGGATTCCGTGCCGACCGGTTGTGCCTCGGCGATCTCCGGGGGGCGAGCCGGTCGGCCAGAGCTGCGCTGTCGTCGGAGGGGACGTGATTCTTAAGTTGAAAGAAGATTACAGGGCTCACTTCCAGAGCTGCGCTGTCGTCGGAGGGGAGGTGATTCTTAAGTGAAAAGAAGGTTACAGGGCTCACTTATAAATTCTTTTCATAAGACGACAGCGCAGCCCCTCCGACGACAGCGCAGCTCTGGCCGATCGACTCGCCATCTCCTGACGCCGTGAAGCTCTCGCAGAGTGGTGCCCCGTCCTCGGACTCCTTAGACCATGTCCCCATCTTTCTCCATCTTCTCTTCACTTCTGGATGAGGGTGTCCTCCTCTTCATCTCTATTCCTTTTGATCCCTCCATATGCATTTTAATCCCTCCTCCCTCGTGAGCTACTGTTGAGGTGTCGCACTAAGATGCAGACAGTTACGGGGCTCACTTTTATCTTCTTTTCTCTCTTTTAAGAATCACTTAAACTCAAGACTCCCAGCCTTTCTTCGAAATGGCAAGCCCTAACTAATTATTCCGGTATTTGGATATCCTCTTCCCTTTTGTTTGAAACGAGTTGCTGAACAAATTTTCTCAGCCTCATTGCCACATTTGCTGATTTATATCCCGTATAGTGTACGTAGGGCACCCGTAATGAAGGAATCTCTATGATTCATGCCTGCACGCATCCGCGTGTTTCTCAAAATTGGTAGACAGTGAGTAAGCACGGATATTCGGCCACTTTGAAGGACGCGAACGGCAGCCTTAAGTGCCACCAGTTCTCAAGGTCAAACGCATTGTTTTACGCTGTTCGTTAGGACTAGAAATGTTTGGACAAATCAGAAAAAAAAGCATCTCGCTTCAGTTACTTCGAAACCATGTATGCTATAGGATTTTTGTTGATGGTGTTTGTACTTATCTTGCTGTCGTTTATTTTAATGTATTGAAGAAGTCCATCTGTAAATGTGCCGCTAGTGTAAGTGTATACACAGATTTCTGTAGTTTCCGGCACCATGAAAAATTTGTGACTCGTCATGTATTGTGAAAAGTATTGTCAAAACTGTAAATAAAGTACAAACTTCAATAATACGATAAATCGCGATATTTATCCTTCTCGATGACGACACCGGTAAACAGATAGCACAGTGAGCAACGTGGCAGAACGGTCGGTCCGCCAAATTAAGACACATTTAAGAACATGCGTTTCAGTATTAAATTCCCTTCGTTGAACCACACATTTTACTATTTTTGCATCCTTTCAGCGAAATTAAAATGGCTGCACGGGGTGCGACAGTATGCAGAACTACTTTCAGACGTATGCTCATATATTCTCGCAGCAGAACCGTTAAACCGAGATCCATCGTGTGCAAAAGAGGGAACAGCAAGCGTGTCAACGCGGGAATGTCGATTTCGTATTGGGGGGGGGGGGGGGGGTGGCAGGGAGGTGCAGTTTTGTTGATCGTTGAACAAGCGATATGCTCAGCTCTGAACAGTTTTGAAATGATCACTTGTCTTCACACTGACGAGGAGGACAAGTTCCTTTGTCGAGCCACTTGCTCTGGCCTGTGGTTTCCCATGTCACTTATCCTATACGTACTTGTATTGAGCTGTGAAGTGCGTTATAAACGCTAAGTATCAGCCTATTTAGGTTAACAAACAAACTTTAGAAGACGTTAAAGGGCCTCTAAACCACCCGGAGGTCGAAATTCAGTTGTGGTGGGGAAGTTGTGCGAAACGCGTAGCTGCGAGAATTTCTCGAAACGCTATGGCAAAGTCACACGTGCTTGATGATACGAATCACTCGTCTGTGGCGAGAAACCCGCAGTATACCACACATCATGGGGATGCCAAAATATAACGGCTGTACCCGTCACACTCAACACCACGCCGGAGCAGTGGGTGGCTGCGCTGTCCAGTCGGGAAGCGGACGACCAGATCATGGCTGGTTGAACGCGCCAGACGGGCAACAAAGGCCGCAGGAGTCCTGGACTGAGGACCCATCCACAAGCGTTGTGTCGAACAGCGCTTGGCAGAACAGCTCCAGAGCCAAATAAAGTTTATTCTCTCTCTCTCCTATCCTGGCCGAGTGTTCCTCCTCACCATGCGAGGATCATGAGTAGCAAGACCACGTACAACAACGTTGACGTTGAGGGGTTTGCCGAAAGACGTGGAGAGGAGAATGGCTTGTTTCTTGGAATTTGTGGGACCCTCGCGACTCGTAGGGCTGCCGCGTTTGGCGTTGTTAATCGTCGTCGTCGACGACGACGATGATGATGATGATGATTGGTGATGGAAAAGCTATAGCTGTAAACCAAGTGGCAGATCTATCCTTCGTTATGCCATCATGGAAAGTAAACTGTGGAACCTTCAAGCACTCAATGATTGATAAATGTGACTTAGCCACGTAGACTTTCACGCACTTACCCGACCGGCGGATCAACGCAGTCAAATTGAATATGTGTGCATTGCACGGTTTATTTTGCGAATTTCGAACAGGAGTAAAGTTTTCGCGAGTACTTTGTCAATTTTTGTGCCTCTTGGAAGATAAATTAAAAGTCTCTTTGTGCGAAATTTAATATGAATGTTGTTTGTTTGACATGCAGCATAAAAATGGACGAAAAGCACAAATCTTGCAAAAAAAAAAGCTAACACCATTTCAAATTATTTCTTGGTTTAACGCATTCCAAAATTCATGATTGCATTCTTTTCTCATTTTTTTTTTATTCAACCCGTTCGAATACCCGAAGCTTTATTTTTGTTATAGCCTTATGGTAAACAGTCACAAAAGCGTTTGCTTCTAAGCCACGTAGTGGGCGTAAGCCATTGTTGGGGAATGGAAAAAAAACCATGTTCTTCCGGATAACGCAAACGTGGCGCGTTGTCACCAACCTGCGAAGGAGTGCAGTCTCGCCCGGTGACCAGGACGTCACTTGCGCCTCGCGACGTGTGAGTGAGCTGCCGCATCTTGCAGCGTAACTTCATTTGGTTACTGCCACAGGGATATGATTGATTGATTGATATGTGAGGTTTAACGTCCCAAAACCACCATATGATTATGAGAGACGCCGTAGTGGGAGGCTCAGGAAATTTCGACCACCTGGGGTTCTTTAACGTGCACCCAAATCTGAGCACACGGGCCTACAACATTTCCGCCTCCATCGGAAATGCAGCCGCCGCAGCCGGGATTCGAACCCGCGACCTGCGGGTCAGCAGCCGAGTATGCCACAGGGATATATGCCCACTGTGTTTGATTACATCATCGCAACTAAAAGATTACCGTGCTAGTGAACCCTAACCTTTTCAGATCTTTAGTTTATAATTCGTAGCTTTGTCTATCAAAAATAAGAGATCGTTTGACCGCTTGCTCAGCAAACATTTTTGTTTATTGGTATTATTATCTCTAAACTACTTTTTCAGATTGGCTTTAATTTCAATTTAGTTTCATTTAAGTATCCTGCCGCCCGGTTCTTGGCCCATCCCCCTCTGTGTGTGAGCGCCATCCATCAGAGGTCATCAGCATCTTGCACGTATCGTTTCAGTGGTCTACCGTCTACCCGAAAATGTTCTTGCGTGTGTATATGTACACACAAACGCACACGAACATGTATAAAGTAATTGTTCCACTTACCGTCTATTGGCGCGGCCGGACGATTGAGTGTTGCTTACGCTGGGCATGCTTGGCTGCTGGCCCGAAGGTCACGAGATCGACTCCCGAACTCGAAATGCTATATATATATATATATATATATATATATATATATATATATATATATATATATATATATATATATATATATATAAAGGCCCGTGCACAGTGCGATGTCGGAGCCCCTGGTGGTCGAAATTTGCGGAGCCCTCCTACTCGGTGTACCACTTAACATGGCGTCGGGGCAGGGGAGTGCTGCTAACCTCAAGCCACACCACCACTTTCACCACACTCACCAACGGCAGCAATGTGCAACGCAGGTTTACACCCACCTAGACACAATGCTGCCGGTGTTCATGGCTCATAATTATATCGTATACGATATAATTATGAGTCATGAAGTTTTGTAACCCAAAACCCTGACAATTATTATTTTGTTATCACTTATCATACGATTTAGGAGTGTGTTACCATTCTTTGGAACATTTGCACCAACCAGATTCTTGGCATGTCGTGTGGTGCCGTGGTTGGCTGCATTTCTAAAATCTCCTTGGAAACGGGAATAAATACCTAATTATAAGCGTCCCCGATTTTCGTTCACAGACGCCGTGAGCCTGCAGTGCTTCTGACAATTATGACCACCTGGTGTTCTTTGGCGTGCATCGCACGATGTTTTGGGACGTTAAACCCCAACAATTATTATTATCGCATGGTACACGCGTGCCGCCATGCAGCATCTCGCCTCCACCGAAATTCGGCCGATATCGATCTCACGTCTTTCGGGTCATAGCCTGTGAGCCATTGCGGTGGCACATTCCCAGTTTTAGGTCCAAGTAATTATATCGATTCAAATTAGTGGCAGTTCTTTTCAGAATGACGGTTAAAATAAGGCGATATTTCCGTATATGTACACTTATACAATTCAGCTAGTTTTAATTACGCATTTAATTCGCACAGTTTGGTGGAGGGCTGAAGCACTCCTCGACAACAGTGACTAAAAGTGGTCGGGAAGCATTTGTACTTTATTAGAACGTTATCTTACGCTGATCAATTGTGATTTTCTATGAAACACACACTCACGTCCATACAGGCCACCTTGAAGCATGATAGTGCTATATTAGGCACATAAAAACAGCGCCAATAACGAGGGTCAAGAAAAGGAGACCGACAGCGGCACTGACTTACAACAAGGAACCACGTAATATATACTTGAGCTGTATCTGACAAATAAGAGGAATGACAAACCAAAGAAAACAAAATTCACCCAACAACCTAGTAGTCATTGTGATAACGCGCCACGAATATCAAGTGTGCCAACATTTTGAAGAAAATCTATTTCTTTTTTGTGATAGAGCAATCGGAGGCCTGCTGACACACATAGATTATCCAGCCTTTCAATTTCTGTGGTCTCATAAATTTCGCTTATCATCTGATCCCGATAACGCCTAATGACCGTACAATGCTTGTGTTTCCAACTTTCAGCATTGTACGGTCATTAGGCGTCATCGGGATCAGATGATACGCGAAATTTATGGGACCACAGAAATTGAAAGGCTGGGCAATCTATGTGTCAGCAGGCCTCCGATTGCTCTATCACAAAATGAAACAGATTTTCTTCAGAATGTTGGCATACGTGATAATCATGGCGCGTTATCACGATGACTACTCGGTTGTTGGGTGAATTTTGTTTTCTTTCGTTTGTCTTTCTCCTTATTTGTCAGATACTGTTCAAGTATATTGCGGGGTTCCAGCAAATAAATCTTGTAAGTCTGCTGCCGCTGTCTGTCTCCTTCTTCTCTTGTCCCTCGTTATTGGCGCTGTTTTTACGTGAATAATGTCGTACCAACTCGCCCAGGCAACCACGTTAGCTATATCAGGGTTGTCGTGGATACAGCAACACATGCGAAATACGGCCTAAGAAAAACTACAACAGCTAAACAGTGCACAGATTGCTATGCCATCCGGCGAAACTTATACAGGCCGTCTACGTACACTTATACGTAAAAGTCGCACATTGAGTGTACGCCAAGCCTCCAATTTCAATTAAAAGTAATTGCGCACTTGCTTCGCCAGTAAAACAAAAAAGAGTGGAAAGTGACGTAGTCTTTCCGATCGCCATGCTTAGATCACCGTTATATCAGACGAGATTGGTGCTGAAATTTTCGCATGTCAAAACCGCAAGTCGTGATGGCGTTGGTCCTCGTCTGTTAGGCTTACATTAATGCTCAAGTGCACACTCATGACCGTTTAAGTGTGAAGCCGGGGCCAACTATATGACTTTATTCGTCGTTCCGCTTTTGACGCGGAGGACATTTCGGTATATAGGATAAAGAGGCATTACTTACACATTTTTTTTTTTTCGTTTCTTCTATAAGCAATGAGCTTGCACCCTGGAGTGAGCACGCTCGACGCCACATGACGCGTTCTCCGCGATGACCTCGCAGGCTGCCGAGTGTGCTGACACCGAAACTCGCCGCGCCAGGATCGGCATGCAGGACGAGCACGTGTTGTGCATGCGGGGGGAACACAAAACAGCCGCGGCGTAAGTGAACAACGGGCTTGTGATGCCGGCCTGCGTCCGCCACTGAGTGTTCTCTCTGCACAGGACCATGTCGCCGAGCCCGGAACCTCGCGCCGTTCTGGCACCCGTCGCACCGTGGCCCGTCACCGAGAATGCCCGTAAGAACTTCTGTCCCGACGGGCAGTCTGGGGCGTGGCGCGCCCTCTTTTCAAACGTTGGTCACCGACATCGGCTTCACAAACAGCGATTCAATTGAATGCTTGTGGCCCTCGCAACTCTCGTTCACACAACCATTTGAACATTCTATCAAACGTGTTCGATACTTACCTGCAGGTCGCGGAATTGAATTCCGACCGCATTTTCGGTGCAGGAGAAAATGCACGAGGCCCACGTGCTTGAATTTAGGTGCACGTTACAGAACCAGTGGCGTATCAAGGGGGTAGCACACCTGACTAAGCCCGTCATACGCGCCCTCGTTGTCTACGTTTATTGCGTTGCTCTTCAAAAGGAAAACTATGGCGCTGGAGAATTTTCGATGTTGGGCTTTTCGTTTGTAGGCGCTTGGAACCACGGTGTCACGCGCGTCGTATACGTTGTCAGCATATTTTGACGTGCACAATATTTCTGAGTTTTCTTTGTCACTGTTTATCACCATACTACCCCTCCTATCCGGCTGTCACCCGGCTAGATAGTCCAAAAAGTCTAATCAGACTCCGTGCGTCATGCGAATTATGCACGCCCTTGAAAGCTCGTAAACACCAGTGATTTCGTTTTCAAGAAACGCAGTGCTCATCCACGCGAAAACATTTTGTTACTTCATTGTTTATTGTTAAGATATTTGAGATGAATCTTCACTAATCCCTCAAATTCCTGATTACGTTTTCATCGACCGACGAACTCCAACGTATGTCTAACATACTTTAAAAGGGAGTGGCTGCTGGAGCTCCAGAATTCACCACCTGTTCATGAATGTCTTATCACAAAGTTCAATTTGCGTCTTTCGTATTACTTACAGAAAGATTTTCTCTCTGCAGACGTTCCATGTATAGGGCAAATCGGGACGCGTGGTAGCTCTCCACTTTTTCATCTTCTGCGGGGCCAACCTTTCTCAAAAACACTGTTCGAGCTTTTGTTTTAAATGCTGCGGCACACACTAACCTTGCTTCTCCGGCATCGTAAATATTCAGTTAAAATACCGAAGGCAACGATGTAAGGTTGTCGCCGGGGTCGGGGGCAGACAGGCGGGCCAGTATGTCAATTTATGAACATTGTCTTCGGCGATTTAGTTTATAGCAGTCGTCATTCGGAAATACGGATACTTTCCCTAAAATTTCACGAATATTTAGAAAGTATAAAATGTCGCGTGCAGCGCGGTTCACTCTTACAAAGTACTTATGCCTACTCGGCAGGCAAACCGTGAAGCCTTGGAATATTAGCGGATATATTGTGCAGTGTGTATTTAGGTCGGTACAAAACAAAATGCAGGTGTATTAATGCACTGCACAACAGCTTTTATGCTATTGCAACACTGATTGTTGTTGGCGGGCCAGTTGGTAAACAAGCGAGAAACAGCGCGCCTAGACGGGACAAAGTTACGTGTGCTGCGTAAGTGTGGTCCTTGTAACCTTTTCTTCCGTCTGAGCGCGCTATTTCACTCTTTTTATGCTATCTATTCTGATTTTAAGCTGCCGTTGCAAGCTTTGTTCCCACAAGTGAAACTTCCGAAGAACTCACCGCATACGACGCTGCGAAGACAGGTCGAAGCCGCAGGTTGAACTGACTGCTTTGATATTACCAGCTGTTTTAAAACAGGCAGATGACGCGTCATATTATATAGAACTTAACAGTTTTCCTGTTTAACTTTTTTTTGCAATTCCGTCTTTTGTAAAAATACACATGAAATAACGCACCCTCTTCGAAAAAAAAAAAAAAGCTAGGCTTCAATTTCTCTTTATGCAAGTAAGCCTGACACTATAGCTCGGTAATTTCTATTAAAATTTAAGATATAGAATTTAACAAGATAAAACAAGATAACGAGATAAAACCGAAGTTTGCAGCCCCGATTCCGTAATGGAAAGCGACAGCAAAAATTTGTGAATTGTGCCTAATAATAGATTACGCATTGATTTAAGTTAGCAATAATGCATGTCAATTTTACTATGCGCCCGCACACTGCAGTGCAGTCAGGCAGTGGCACACGGTGACCGTGCCACCCACCTCCCCCCTTAGCAAAAAACAAGTTTCTACCTATGCCACTGCGTCCGCACAAGCACTGTCATAACATTCACGTAAGCTATAAGAAATTTCCACAGTGGCAAATGTGTCCGCTGCCGATACTTTAAACAGAACCATGCTGTATCTGTTCCTAGAACACATCAGCAAGTTTGTAAAGTTTCCTGTTAGTTTTTCCCAATATATCGAAAAACAAAATACACGTCCCAAGTCAAAGCTCTGTTCCAGGAGAATTTATTTTTTCTGTCTGAGATGCAAAGAATTTCATGCAAATCCGTCCGAGGGTGCCTCGTTTGTGATCATGTGGTATACGAACAGTGGGTTAACTTGCCCGCCGCACGAATGGAATATGTGCTGCATCCTTCAAGAATATTGCACGAGAGATATGGGTCACTTGGAATAGGCTGTTGACAAAGACATATGGAAGATGACCAGTGACGTTAATAACTGCGTAATTATTTTTTAAGTGCATCACTGAAAGGGGTGCGGTGGACAGCGCAGAAGACGACCTGTATTAGACCTGGTTTGATGTTCAAGGGGGGGGGGGGGGGGGGGGGGCAAAACCACGATCTGATCACGAGGCACACTCGGGTTGAAGTTTGACCACCTGGGCATTTTTCGCGTATCGCTGCTTGGAAATCCAATGTGTAAGAAGGTGAAGGCAGAACGACAAGTGGAATAAAGCGCAAATGTGTTCAGAGTGAGAAATCGGCAGATTCTTCATTTTAAAAATTGAGAGGGTATGAGAGCTGATGCACTGGATCGAATTTGAAAGGTCACGAGCTTCCCGTTCTCTAGCTGCCGTTGTTTCTTTAATGAGACAAGAGACATAAGCCGGAGGTGAAAGAAATATTTTTTTCGCCCTAGCTTTCGGGGAACCACCGTGTGCGGTGGCCCCAATACGAGCACTAGTGGAGATGGCGCATCCGGAATGTTCAGGGTTGGTGTGGTCGCCGGCGGGTCTGGTCTGGCACGCTGCTTCTTGCTGCGACTTCTCGGCCGTCGGGTACGGACGGCGTGGACGCGTTCGGAGAGCAACGATAGGCGGCGCCCCACTACCCGTCGGAGTGACGGGATTCGTTGACGGCCCCACGAGCTATCTTGCTTGCGCAACGTGGGGCGCCATTTATGCCGACCCTCTTGGACAGACCGTCAGAGCAGCTCCAACTGTTGCCCGTGCGTCCCATTCGTCCCGAGGTTTATCCGCGGTACTTGATCTCCGTTCTATACTTCGTCGAGGCTCCGGACTTCGTTTTCAAGAGATCAACATGAGGATGAAAGGTTGGCCCCTTTATCTCCGGGTTTGTCGTGGCAAATCCGCTCGTGCGGATGCGTTCTGTAAACTTCCCATGCCGGAGTGTCTACGTTTTCGGGCACTGGAAGCAGTGGTACCAGTTCAAGCTGGCTTTAATGTGCGACAATATAATGCCTGCTGTTCCCGGCGCGAGGTGTTTTAAGAGAATTAGTTGCCACTACGACGTGACTGAGGACGAATTTTATATGCGTCATATATCCGCGTATGTTTGGCTAACACGTGTGTTCACGTTGGCGCTTGTTGAACGAGCGAACGGAAATTCATCAGTGGCGTAGAGCATCCGCGCTGTGACATTCGGCACTAAACATTGATACTTCACGTGGCAGACACGTGGGTTCGAATAATCAACTTTCGGGAAAAGTGCAAAGCTGCGCCGTGCGGTGTCATGCATGGATGCGAATACGTGTAAATTTTCGTCGAAACGTCTAGAGCTAGTTCAAAACATTGTGAGCGTCTCTCAATGTGTGAATGAAAAATGTCGTTCTTTTTTTTTTTTTCCTCAATGCCCTGCGGGTTACCGCGTTCTACGCTTAAGTTACGCGAACGAATTCGTGTACGCAAGCGCCGCAGCTAGCGCACATTGCCGTGCTGCGGCCGACGCCCCCAGCTTCCAACTCTGTGGCTTGTGCTGCCATCTGGTCGTCACTCACGCAGTTCGAATCTATTGTCGCTAGCAAACTGGCATCCTGGGACATTGTTACCGGCGAGCATTTACCATTCTCCACGGCCCTCTGCACGCTGCGTGTTTAGGGCTTCGTCGTCCTTATTTACTTTCATCTGCCTCATCACATTTCATTGAAATGTACAGCATCGTCAGCCGTACAGGTGATATTTTTTTCTCCGTGTCCCCGGAATGAATGAATCGATTAAATGCGTCTCGCCTCGACTTGTGTGTCAGTCAGGTATGCATACGTGGAGCTCTGCTCGGGCTACTGTAGTGTTAAAATGCTCGGTATTACAGCCACGTGTGCTACGGGTACTTCTGCGCAGTAATGTGGTCGTTGTAGCGGTGCCGTCTCATAGTATAGCTCGTTTTGCCTTCCGCAGGCGGCCTGTCCACCTTGATACACATGTCGGCCCTGCGCCCGCTTGTCATATGTGGGCCATCCGGTAGTGGGAAATCGACACTGCTCAAGAAGCTGTTGAAAGACTTCGGCGATTATTTCGCCTTGAGTGTGTCCCGTGAGTATGGCAGTCTTTGTTGGTACAGCCTAATACGGTTCCTTTGGCCACATTTCTTTGGCGATGCGGACTACGCGGTGCCTAAAAGCCCTGTATTGTGGCTTCTTTTTATTGTGTACTTCAGATACCACCCGGAAGCCCAGGCCTGGTGAAGTGAATGGCAAAGGTAAGGACGATGTGTGTGCAATGTCGGCTGGTACAAAGGCGTGCATAGACATGTTCGTGATTGCTCGTTTACCTTTTTCAGACTACCATTTCATATCGCGGGATGAAATGGAACAGGCCATCGAGGCGGGCGAATTCATCGAGTACACGGAGTTTTCGGGAAACCTGTATGGCACGAGGTAAGGCTGTGCCCCCCCCCCCCCCCACACTTTTTTTAGCGCTGATGAGCATCTCTAAAATGGGACCATCTTTCATTTTGTGCAGCAAGAAATCCGTTCGCGATGTGCAAGAACAAGGGCGAATCTGCATCCTAGACATTGAAATTGAGGGTGTGAAGAACATCAAGAACACAGATCTGAATCCCCGCTACATCTTCATCAAGCCTCCAAGCATGAAGGCCCTTGTAAGTCTCCTATAAATCTTTTAAAGTAAGTTTCACTGCTGCTATTCTTTTACATCTTGTAGCGCCTTATTTATTTATTTTTCTGCTAGTTTGGAACTTGTGCCTTTCAGGCAATGCTTTGGAATGCCAGGTCAGTCCTATAAGTGTCTTGTGTAGGATGTGTATGCACTGGATTTTTTTTTAGTCTATATGTTACACATGCGAGCTGCTTTTGGGTGCCTCGGTGAAAATTGTTGCATTTTGGGCGGTTCGAAGTGTCCTAACCTGAGCTACAGTGCTCGTGACCCTAACCTTCTTTAGCAAATGCTTTACGGGCTTTGCATAAATAATAAGAATATGTCTTGGCAGTATTTTGCACCCACTTTTTTTTTTGCACGAACCATGTCATAAATTTTCAGCTCATTCCTGGCTTTGATTAGTTCTATCGTCAATGTTGTGCCACCATATATATAAACTATTTTTCGTGAGACATCTGGGCGCCACCATCTTGGGCTGTGAACTCGACATTTTCTTGTTTTTGTATATCGCAGTGTGAATTAATAAGGACATGAAACAGTGCATGCACCAACCCTGACCGTTTTCATGTGTGCGCCTAACGTAACACTGTTCGTTTAGTTGTTAAGATACAAAACAATTTGGTAGCACCCAAACCCATTCATAAGATAGTCGACACATGGTATGACATTGTTACAAGTCTGATTGACCGTACATTTTGAATTTTTACTGCACACTTTTCTTTGTTCGATTTTATTCCCTGTCCAAGTTGGCTGGTGATGAAGTGTTACTGTATGGCATGGTGCAGTGTTACTTGGGATAGAAGGCTCTTGTCCTGTGCTGCGACTGGTTTCTTGGTACTTAACACACCTGCATAACTGAAGTTCCATGAAAATAGTGTTTGTAGCAAGTTGCTGAATGTGCTTATTTTAAATATTGTGGCTCACTCCTCAGTGTTTAGTTGTTTACACCAATTGTTCAATGAATTTGTATAATTGGTGCCTACTTACTTTACCTTTTCTTTGATAGTTTTGCATAAAGTGATGGATGATTTTCAAGCAGCTGCTTATGTTAATTAACCCGTCGTCATAGAATAAGCACACTGAATAGGGGACATTTGCAGTTGGTGTTTGTACATTGAAAAGTGGACTTTTGAAACAGCTTTAATTATCAAAATTAATGTGGACAAGCTTTCGAAGCTGCTGCTCTTAACCACTAATTCCACTTTCTGACCAGTGTTGGAAACCCATCTGATGTTTTGTCTTTTGTATTTTCTCCTCCTTCCTCACTCCCTGCTTTCCAGGAAGAGCGGCTCAGGGGTCGGGGAACAGAAACTGAGGAGAGCTTGCATAAACGCCTGGCAAGAGCTAGTGAGGAGATTGCCTATGGTATGTAGTTCGAGTCTTGAGTATCAGAATTTTTTTGTAAATAATTTTAAGATTTGGGAAGAATTGGAACAACTAAATACGTTTTGCACAGCATTGTTTACAAAAACTTGGGATTTCACTATCTTAGTAGTGCGTACGGCACTGAATTGTATAGCTGAATGTTTTTGTGGCTTGGAAATCGCTGATGGTCATCCTTGGAGGTTGCATGTATGTCAAAGTCAGACATTGAGCCTAAATTTCTAGTCAGGTTTGCCCAACAAAGTCGATCTCTGTAAATTCTAACAGACAGTCTTCTTTGTTCCCACATGAGATGGGACTGGGAGATCCCACTTTACAAAACTGGTGGGAATGACATGTCTGCCAACTCTCCCGAATTGTATCCGGGGGCCTCTCGAATTTCGGCCTAATCTCCCAATTGTACGATTGCTATCGGAATCTCCAAAAAAGTGGCTGTTGCAGCAGAGGCGTTTATTTAATCACGCTTGCACGTCAGCTTTTTCTGCTACGACAGTTGCAGGGCTGCGGTAGAACACTCGTCACTATACTTATAGTTTATTGTAACTATACTCTATAATACCACTAAGTATATTCTAGGCACTCTAGTACTGTGCATCTGAGCAAAGGCCGGCGGCCCCAAGACCCACTCGCCACCATACCGAAAGAAGGCGAGGTCGCTTGAACCCTCCCGCATTTTGTATGCTGTGCTTACACCACTTGTAGTGTTTGCTATGTGGTTGTAAGGGTTGTGTGTTTCTCCGAGTTGAGTTGGAAGGCTAATGGCGGGGTTAAAAGGAAAGAAGAAGCACTTGCAAGTTTGTTTGGACTTGTACGCAATTAAGTTTCAGGGCTTTGTGACTACGCGGAACGGTTGCAAATACAGATTCTGTACCACATGCCCCTGCCTGTAGTGTAAGCGTTTCAAACGGTGGCAAGGTTGACATGTTTGCACAAGCATCAAAACTGCATTCATGCTGCGGAAGGGCAAACAAACATAGGAAGTTTCTTCCAACAAACCTGTGAAGATAGCACGATTCATGCAGAATGCCTATTTGTGGTATTTATTGTTTGCTGCTAAGTGTAAGTGATCCAGCAGGATCATTGTTTCGTGAAATGTTCCCGAAGTGTGGGGACGTGAAGCGATATGGGTGTGGACATTCTAGAACAGCTGCCATCTTCTGGGAAATGGCTTCGGGTGTTAAAAGCACAATGGTGGAAGCCCTGAAACGCCATTCTTTCCCAATGGCAGTGTACAGAAGTGCAACGGCAGAGGATAGCAAATGTCAATGTTGCAGTGATTTCCGATATACCCCCCCCCCCCCCCCTTCTTGCGGTCACCCAATTTTTTATGCTGAAAGGTGGAATAAAAAAGTTTGACGTGGTCCAGGCAGTATCTGCAAATGAAGTATTAGTGGATTCTGTAAAATCTGCAGTTCTATAATTTTTAGAATACCAATTGGGCGTAGCCTTCGGCAAACATAGACTATGGGTGTGCACAAGTTGCCTGAAGATGTGGAGCAGACAAATGCCACTCCCGTGGCATTTATTTTGTTTCATTTTTACCTTAGTCTTAGCCAAGCCATAAATATTGCTTGCCATACCGTTATCTTTTGACTTCAGTGATTTTATTGGAAAGAAAGTTGAGAAAGGGCATTCAAACATTCACTCAAATATGCTACAAATGAACAGAGACATAGGTGTGTGCTCAAAACTAGTTGCAATAATGTAATAATATTGAACTATTCAAGGTAGACTTAGGAATGCCTTCCTCAGCCTATTTCTGGATGATGAGTATGCGCAGTATTTGTATAAGCATATGTATAAGCCTGCAATGGTGAAGCTTCCAGCATGCTGTTTAAGGGGTGATGAATAGCAAAGACAGGTGTGCTACTACTACTGCCCATGGCTCTTACTTTCAAAGCAAGCTCGAAAAAAATTTTGCAAATTAATTGATTGGAGAGTTTACTAGATATTTTTTTAATTTGGCAAGAAATCCAAAGCCACTTTAAAAACAATAAAAAATAAACCGTTTCACTATTTTTATTTTTTGAAGTAATGTTTGTGAGAAAAGGTTCTGCATGTAACGTGGTGAAGTATCTTCTGGTTAGTACATGTGCCCAGGGTATCCTTCTGAACCCAAATAATAATTGTAGGCATGGCCATTCTTTATATATGCAATTTGATGTTTGATTAATAGACTTCTACGGCTTTTTTCATAAATAAAAGCTTTTGTGAAAAATACGGTTTTGATGGAAACATCATTCTTTTGCTTTAGAAAGGGTGCATGTTATTCAGAAAAAGTGACAAAAGTTTGCACTTCATAGCTGCAGTGGTTACAGAAAAAATGTTTCTTTTTTCATGAAAAGTAGTGTGCCATTAAACGTTTGAGTTTTCAAGGTGTAGTCATGGGATCATACGCATTTGGAATCATTTTTGAATGCTTTTCACTGCACGCAAAATGTGCCACTCATGGAAGCACTTCTCAATAATGCTTGAGTTTCGTGCCGAGAAAATTGAAAAAGTGCATGTTCAGTCGATTTTGCCGTCCATCCCCCCTTTACAGGCTTGAGTTTCGACACCCTGTGTAATGGAAAGGACTCCTGTACTAAATAAAATACTGAATTAGTACAGTTGATCTGGCAGTGAGCCTGTACCATAACCAGGAATTAACCTTTCCTAAACAGTCTCACTGCTTTGGCATGCCCCTGGTGGCTGAGGCTGTGGCCGAAAGCGAAAAATAAGTTTTTTTTATTTTACTATAGCGGGTTTGAATGCATAACAGTAGTGCTAAAAAGAAATAATGTTGGTTTAAAGGTACAACCGGTGTGGCTTTCCATAGTGCTTTACTTATTTTTGAGCCACTGCTGGTGAAGCTAAACACTTCGACATAGGAAAGTGAGTTTGGTATATGCCTCCACTGTTGAGTGCATTCTGCAACAGTGGTCACAAAGAGCTCCTGTGTGACAGCGTGTGAATGACACTGGCAGTGAAGTGCACCATGTTTGCCCTCGTGTTGGGGATATTAACATGGAGTGTCGTCATTAAGCATGAGCTCATTCAGTCGCAGTCTTCATCAAAGACTGCACGATCTTAGCAATTTTGTAATTTTTTTGAAAAGAAAGCATAGTAATTGTGACCTACATTGTCAAATTGTAAACATCCTAGGCCAGGTCAAAGATAAGAGGACTCAACTGTGCACGACTCATGTTTGACCCATTTTCTGTGACCCAAGTGCTGCTAAGAGGGAGTTTGCCTCACCCCTGTAACAATTGTTAGGGTTGGCTGCCACTTGCTTTCAGCCCCGCTTGCATTATCTGGTGGCACCTCGTTTTTTAGTTAATTATTCAAAATGCCTTACAAGCCGATTAAAGGGCACTGAGTAAGGGGACATCAGTATATACATTGCAAAAAAAGACAAAAGTAAAAAAAAGTGCAGGGAAACAAAAAACAAATGATAAACCGCAAGGTGCAAGTAAAACGCAATGAGATTAGGTTATCACGAAAGGATTCACAATTAGAGATGGATATGATGTGATTTTGATCGCCGTTTTAATGTGCTATGGCTCGAGGTAATGGTGATTAGTCAAGTTCCAGTGTGTGACCATGAATACACATGAAACTACATGCATTGTGAATGCGTCGAGATGTGCACAGAGGGACATGAAGCAGCAAACAGTGGCACTTGTTACTGTAGATTTATTTATGATATAAACATAAAAGGGCAATGTCGCGGCGTTGATCCAGTGATATGAAAGCAAGGTCTTGGTTTATTGGGGTGACGCTTGAGGGATAGTCACTGTTACCAGCTATCCATCTTGCAATTTCTTGATTGATATAATGAAAGTTCACTCCAATAGAAATGTTTATAAACTGGTCAGTGGTTATCGACAATATTGAATTAGCCGGAGTGAGTGAGACAGGGTCTACTGTAGTGTAATAGAGGCATGCAGTAACCACTACGCTTTTGGCAAAGGCATTCAAATATAAGTGTTGAAAGTGGAACTGCATTCCAATTTATTTGGAGAGATGTGTGTGACATAAACTTCGTCTTTTGAGGTACATCTTTTAAAATAATTTAACGAGTTTACACATAGTAGAGTACAACAGTCATTTCTAGCAAAAGATGTCTGCTAGTTTGCTAATGTGAAGCATTGCCTCTAAAGCTTGAATATCCTAAAATCCATGAACGATGCTTATGCACACATTATTATGACAAACGGTTGGTCTAGCTATTCCTGCTTAGGTGATACCTGAAGGAAAATGTCTCTAGCCCAAACTTAAAAAAAAGAAAAGAAATATGTTCAAGAAAAAGTTATCGTTTCCTTCTTTGGCACATATATTCTTTTGTAGCTGCATGCTACAAACCTGTACTTGCACCAAATGCATACGAATTTGTGCGAAGTTAGTGTCCATTTCCATTATAGCTTAGGGCTACAATGGGTGGATGGGATTTGTATATTGTTGCTCTAAATAACACTGGTGCAAAAAAAATGGTAAAAAGAGTATCCTAGTGCCTCGGAATGCATTTGATATATTTTTAATACCCCTATCTTAAATAGTGTTGGTTATGATATCAGGGGGGTGGTTTCACAGTGAAATGTGAACATAGCGGATGTAGGTCCAAGTCTCATGGGGACAGCAACTTGTGGTGTATACTAGCGGCAGCTCTCTCATCTGCTGTTGGTTGCAAGTGTTGCACATGAACGTCGATGAGTGAATTTTCATCCAGCAACTCTGACAGTGACTTCAATGAAGGTGTTGACTCACCTTGGTAATGTCCATTGTGGTCGGGCTGGTGTGCAGATGCTGAGTGGCAAAAACTTAAGAAGTATTTTACATGTCTTTCCTGGCTTCTTTGTGTGCAGAGCATTGACACTGCACGCCAAGTCAATGAAAAAAACGTGGCTGATCCTTCTGTCTGAAAATCGGTACATATAACGCAAAGGTGAAACAGTCTCCACAGAGGTATTAACTGTCACAGCTCTACACTTGAAGTGCGCTGCTCCAAGAAGAAGACTAAAAAAATGCACACGTATACACAGGATGATTGTAAACAGCTGTCGCAGTTCTTACTTCTACGTGTGTGAGCAGCACGCTCCTTTTGTGAACGTGGCCGTGGCAGCAAGCGAAGTGACCTTCATGCTCTCTTTAGTCATCGCATCTTCAAAGCGAACTTGAGGGGAAAGCACACAAAGTACAAAGCATATAAATCCCGAGATAAGCATGCACTTGTGAGCAACCATGCTCTGTGGAGACGTGCGCACACTTTGCAACGCATGGGGCCCAACGTGCGCCCTTCATGCCATTTAACTGCTGATGACAAAAACTCGCTGAAGTTACTGAGCTCTGAGGGCCGGCAATGGTATATGGTGTACATAAATAGCTCATCATTAATTGGCAAGCTGCATCGTGCGCTCTATGGCCTAATGGTTTCAAGCCGCACACTGTGAAGCGAGGGGTCGTAGGTTTGACGCCCGGAGACGGAAATTTTTTTTTTTTTTTTGCAATGTGTTAGTAGATATGTTACAATCTCATATCCGTGATGGAAATGCATCAGCGGAGCCGTGGTGGACCCCAGTATAAAAGACTTTCTTGTTAAAATGTCCTTTTTGCAATGCTCAGAATCATGTCAGTACTCCTTTTTAAAAGAGGAACCTCGTTTCACCTTGCTGACATTCGCATAACTGTTTTGCCATATGTGAATTTATATTGGAATACACATTAGTCTCTTTTGCAATACACCAATATGTTAAGGGACACTAAAGGGTAAAACGCTCTTTTGCATATTTGTAAAGTACGATTTTACAATTGTGAAAACGCCACTGTTACTGCGACATGACACTTGGAAAGTGACAAAACGCACAAAAAAAAAAGAACTGCGGATGGGAATGCCATCTTAATATTTCCGCACTAAACACTGTGTTGTCGTCAATGTTTTAAGGTAGCTACTGGGTCCTATGTAGCTTCTAATCGATAAAATTGAAGTACATTGTAATCTGTGGGTGCGATGGACTTCATACAAAGCCTCGGAAAATTTTATCGTGCCAATGTCATGAAAAAAAAAAAGAAAAATACATTATGGAATTTCTTATGTCAAGCGGAGATCACAGCGCGAAATTTAAAAATGGAAACTACAATCTTGATTTTTTCCACTAATAATGAACTTATGAGAGTGAAACTTGTGACATCACAGAGTTCTCGGAGTGTAGTTCATCACTCTAAAACAACTCATTGTTTCTCTTTAGTGTCCCTTTAAGTTTGTGGCTAAAGTTTAGCTGTTGTTTGAGATCTAATGAAGAACTAAATCTGATGCTGTTAAAAGAGTTTTTGCATTTTAGTTGCCATACTTTGTCAACATATGTGTGTTGCATTTTTTCTAATTTGCAGGCGAGAACCAGGGCAACTTCGACCTTCTACTAGTCAATGACAACCTCAAGAGTGCATACAGCAAACTCCGAGATTACCTTATAAAGGTGAGATTTTTGTACTGCACTACTTTGCATCCAAACCTCTTTTTGAGGCTAAATGTTTGGCATGACATGATAAGCATGGCATGCTTATGGGTCATTGCATGTTTCTGTGCTGTACGTTTTTGGAAAAGGCCCCCCGCCATCATTTTTACTGCACTATAGGAGGCATTCAACAAGCTGCCAG
Organism: Rhipicephalus microplus; assembly: GCF_043290135.1. Taxonomy (NCBI): domain Eukaryota; kingdom Metazoa; phylum Arthropoda; class Arachnida; order Ixodida; family Ixodidae; genus Rhipicephalus; species Rhipicephalus microplus. Next base: position 18,930,275 of record NC_134710.1, read on the forward strand.
AGTTTGTGACCATCAGTGAGGATTCAGCACCGTCCTTATGATCTAATGGATGCCAACACCTGAAGGACAGTTTGTGTGGAATAGAATACACCACCGCAGAAGCTGCCAATGCAGCAGACCATTTTACATTTTCTCAGAGAAAGTGGACTGTTCCCTCTGTGGCTTCAGAACCAAAAGAACTGTCCACTTGGGAGACGCAGCCTGCCAGTCTTTGAGTGTAACTGTGATTTGCCACAATTGTAATGATTCAGTATGTTGGCATTGCTTCTTTGTTTCCTAACTTGTCATGTTGCTCACGCTGGTGACAAGTGTGAACTGCCAGATAGGTCACTCTTTTCCTGTTTTAATGTAACTGTCACAAAAATTGTTTACCTTTTACCATTGACCCTGCTCATTGTAAGATAGGTGCAAAGCTTTTTTGTGATTCGGCAAAAACTTGCTCTGGCTTAGTGCTGTAATATTGTTCTGCTCTCATGACTTATTTATGCACATCATCACTTATTTGTGTTGCTTGTCTCATTTCACTTCCTGCTTATTTGTTGCTGTGTTGCTGCTACTTGTTCAGACGTGTATGAGCAAAATAAATATTTAAATATGTCACAATGACAATTTGGTTTTGTCTTTGGCTCCAGTCATTTAAAATTGCACAGGGCAGTTGTGCGCTTTGTACTCTTGACTACCAGGATTGGCTCAAGCACTTCTGGCTTGCAAAGTGCTCTCGCAATTTGTATCCAACTGGTAAACTTGGCACACTTTAGATGCCTGCTGATCAGTTCTCTCTTTTTTTCCTTCTTGCTCTCATCTCGCTTTCTGGATTGGTAGAAAGCACTTCCGAGGCTGAGCTTGTTTGCACAGTATTGTTTCATTCATGTGGCATGTGCAGTAGCACTTGTCTACCATTCGGACAGTGTTGAACTTGCTTCATACAAGGAGCTTTGTGAAGACAGCCTATCATTTGTCAATTATCTGAAGAGTGACAGTTGTACTGACAAAGATGCAAGCAGTTGTGGAGTCACTGTTGCACATTTACCAAGTCAGCATTTTTCTGGTAGCTGGCTAGATTTTAGACAACTTGATGTTCACCGGTACTTCAGTTCTCTGCCTTTTACGAGTGTCTCGTCTGCTTTTGCTAGTTTGTCTCCATCAAATAGAATACTTTTTGAGTTATCCAAATAAGTATGGCTAGTTATATGGAGAATGCATTCAAAAACAGTGCACTTGTTATAGTACACATTGTCATAGTATAGCAGGGTATTTGATGGGAAATGAATATTAGCAACATTGATTAAAAAGGGCCTATATTCAAAACATTCTCTTGCAAATTAACACAGTTAGCCTAATTAGGCAGTTCTGGTAAATGAGTTCAACAGATAAGCAGCTTGTGAATGCTTCCTTTGTATACTTGAATCCTATGCGATTAAATCGTCTGTGCAGCAGTTCAGCTCTATATTCTGCAGTGGTAAGGTTAGTAAAGTGGTGCAATATATCGTGGTGGAGCAACATTATGACAAATGTTAGATAGGTGGGCTAGCGGGTGCCGTATTTTTGTATGTAGTGCGGGAAAAAGGGACTTGTCTGTTGCCGCCATTAGGTTGTGTCTCACGAGAGAAAAGAGCCTAATGTTCCATCTCTCCATGGACTAAGAGTATTGCATAGAAAAAGCACTCCTGTTATGCAAAACTCTTGTGCAGTACTCATGTTTCCTGCCCTCTAAATTTTTTGCGAAAAATTGGAGCTAGTGTTTTTGGATTCCTACATGTTGTCTCCCACATTTTGTTATGAAAGTGTTTAGTATCAGGTGCTCTTTCTACATGCGCAATAGACCTTATATTCACTACACATGAAATGCACCTTCCTTAAACATACAAACATAACTAAGCTTAACTCCTCCCCCTCCTGTGTAAAAAAATTTCTGGCTATGGTGGTGTTCGGGAGCTCCCTAGAAATCATGAATAAGTCATTTAATTCAGTGTCCTTTTGTTTTTTAATTTTGCTGCAAAACTTTTCCAGCAAAGGAGGTTTATGAAACTCACTTAGATTTTTTAAGTGTAAGGCACTACGATGTCAATAGACAAAGGCACCATTGCAACTGTGATGCTTGGATTGGGAACAACACTTTAAGGAGATCCCAATGAACTAGAAATATCCGATGTAAGAATGGCACACTGGGCGTGTTGGTTTCGCATATTTGAAGAATAAGGCACGATGACGACAATGTCGTTGTGCCTCTGTACATTGCCGTCGTGCCCTAAAGATAAGCTAAATCAACACTCTCGGTCTGCAATGCTTACAGATTCATTTCCTTTGTCCTAAAAAGCTCATCGCATTGTTACAAAAAGCCCGCCCACATTTTCATGTTTTTGTTTGACAGTCATTGCACGTGGCACTTCATCCACTCAGGTTACCAGGTTAAACAGATTTTTTAACTATAGTATTTCCTCATGCAGAATCGTGTTCGCATTCTGCATGCAATGCCCTGCAGTATGAAATACCGCCTTTAGTAGTGATGCCACCGACAATACATTAATTTTAGGCCTGACACATTGATAGTATTGCAAAAAAAGCCACTGAGGGCATACAGAATGACACTTCCCCCTCCTTTTTTTTCCTGAGGATGTGCCTTGGTACCACAAAAAGTCTCCTGGAAGATTTCGAAAGATGTCAGCAAAACTAAGAGCTCTGCATTGTATTGCAATAAGGGTACATCTGAAGAACCATAAGTTATATGTACTGTACACTGACTGTTTTGGGTGTGTTTAGAACATGTAGAGCTTTTCTGCACAAATATATGGCAGCACACCATGCAAAGCTTTATAGTAGTGCCTCAAAATAGATTCCATCATCACTTGAACAGTTTTGAAGTTAATTAAAGCAGTGGCATCGATTCAGTGGTAACGACCTCAAGAAATGCATTGTAGATAGATGCTGGGCAACATAATTTAGCAGGCCTTATGCTTGTGCTATCATGTGTAAGCACATTTACAGCTAATAATACCCCTTTCAGTCACAATGTGTACAATTGTACATGCCAACTTCAATGGCATGTCACACACTACGTGTTTCTTTTATGACTTGAAACTTGGTGTGCAGGTACCTTCAGGCTTCTTTTCTGGACAACTTTCAATCCTTTAACTTTCTTATGCTGCGTATCGCTGCAGATGATCACTTTGCTAGATACACTGCCATGTTCGACGATTCTTCCGAGGTTCCGCGTCCCAGAATAACTAATACAAAAAAAACTGCATGTATTTCCATCCAAATAGTTTAATTTCATGCAACTATAGAAGCTGACTAATGGAAGGATAATTAGATATATAGTTACACACTAAGTAAGTTTAAGTCTTTAATGCCTGAATTATTAAACATCTGAACAAAATGTAAATAGTTTTTAAGTTCCAGCTTTAAGTAACATCTTTTAATTGATTCTGCAGTTAAAAATTATCTAAAATGCAACTTTAATGCATACCTTTAGTTATGTTGCAAATTTTCTATATGGGACACAGGCGAGAACATTGCAACGAAAAACACGCTTCATAACTACGTAACATCTCGGGTGGCACATCTTGGGTGCTTACACACCAAGTAAACAAAATAATTGAAGATAAAACTTGTGTTGCCCATGCTAGAAAGCATGAAGTTGAGCTGTTGCACGTGCTTCGTGTTCTGTGGCATCAACTACAAAACAATTGGTTCTAGCATGGAATACCTTACATGAGACGGTGCTACATTTTCAATGCTGAAAGCTACATTCCCCATGAGTTCTTGACAGCCAGCATTAAATGTGGATGGCATTTTGTGACTTGCGTACTTGAAGTTTTTCTGTATGTCACGAATTCGCGATGCTCAGCAGTGAAGGGTTAATTACTGAAGCTCACTCAAAACAAAGCATTATGATTTTCTTTCTCGGAATGTAACACTGATTACTTTGGGATTATGTCATGCGAGTTCGATGCACCTCCAGAAAATGCATCATAATTCGCGACTGAAAGGGATACATAGCTGTGGCAGCTGTGAAAACTAATTGAATATAGAGGGCAGATGTGCCTGCATAACTAAATGTGCCTAAAGTAGTGTAGACACTGAAATTGGGCATTAACTTGACATGAAATTGACTGCAGCATGTACTTTGCATGCTTGTGAGGAATGCTGCGACAAGTTTTGACTGGGAAGTAATGACCTAAAGCTAATTATTTTCAATTTTAATTCTAGAAGTCTAAGTGTGGCTCCTTTTCCATGCATCACAATAACCATTGGCAAAAATTTCAAAAGAGAGCTGTGAAAGGTGCGATGTTAGAGGTGTGTACAGCGAATATGATGACCGTGACCATCTGTAGCATGAAAATATTTGTTTCCAATTGCAATCAATCAAAATATAAATGGATTTCCCCCTGCATTCCCCCAATGCAGATAGTGACGATGTTATGGTATTTTCACCAGGAGATGCAGCTGAGCGTTTCAGTAGTGCTAATGGCGGAAAGTGCAGATACACGTGCATGAGGTAACATACGGCTGGTCAGTTCACTTGCACCACAGCTATGGTAGTCTTCCTCATGTTTCTGTCACGGGATTACTCAGTTGTGCCATCACACGGAGATTTTCCACTTCTAAGCTGTTTTTGAAATCTTCATTTGAAGCTTTTGGTGTGTGTGCTTGAGAATGTATTCTCGCAGTTGTAAAGCTAGTGTCATCCTTTGGGCATTCCCTCTGATCATGATGATTTAAGGGGAAGTGCTGCTCGAAGAAAAAAAGTTTCCTTGTTTTGTAGCTCAGGGCAATGAAATTAATGCTGTTTATCAGGGTGTTTCAGCTAAAAAACACCAACTAATAAAAAAATTTAACAGTGCTACTCGTCTCCAATCAGCACAGTATTGTTTGAGCCATATCTCATTTAGTTTAAGCTATTTTGGTCATAGGTACAGCTTGGTGAAAGTAATTGTTTTTGTTTCTATTTTCCCTCCATGAAAATGCGGTATTGGGCTGGTGTGAATATGGCGTGAATCTATTCCTGTTGCATTTTATTGATCATGGCTATACATATTTTGTTTGCACTGGACCAAAACAGTCTGCGTGCTTGTTCTGCATCGGTGGCTATCATCAACGTTAAGCGATAATACCGATTAAAAAAAAATGGACGAAATAGCAGCCACTATGTGCGAATATGATTAAACGAGACCAGAGGCAGCATTCGATGCAGCACAAGATTTTTTTCTTTTCAGGCTAACGACAAACATTTCACCCTCTCCCTCTTTATTATATTTCTCGTTCGTTTGAAAAGAAAAAAAAAATGCTTGGTGGATTGGAAAAAATATTCCGATGTGCTCTATATGGCTCAAATACTGTGCTACTTTGAGACTCGTAGCTCTCATGTTTAATTTTTTTTATTTCTTGGTGCTTTTTAGCTGAATCACCCTGTTGGCTTTAATGCTGATTTGAAATATGTACTCAGTTTTATAGTAAGTTGCATAGCTTTTGTTATGGACCTTGTTAGTGTGTAAAATATACCTATTTCTGGACCCACATTTCCTGCCACTGAACTTTTATGAGTCATTAATGGATCATATTACTCCACATTAACTGTATAGTGCAAATAACTAACAAGAAAATCTAAATAAAATGTATTAATGCACATGAAAATTGTAATATGTAAAGTCTTCAAATGGTCAGCCCATACTAATCATTTAGTTTAAGTTGTATAATTATACAAGTGATATAAGGTTTGATAAAAGTTAATTGCACTCTACACATGTTAAGGAGTATGTGTGAAATATTAACTTGGTTGTGGCCACCAAAAGCATTTAATCAAAACCTTGAACTCGGGAAGTTGCCCAAAATTTTGCATCTTGAGAAAAATGCATTCGAAACAGAAGAATGAAGGCGCATTTATTTGGCAATGATATGCTTTTTAAAGTGACTTCTTCCATCATGAAAGATTGGAAACTATGGTTGTTTTGAGCATGTGGCTTTATTGAACTCCTCATGTGAAATGCAATGGCAAGCAGCCTGCTCACAATTTCCAGGGGACTCTAGACAATGAGCTCTTCTTAGTTTTCAATAGGTACCTTGTGCTCGAAGTTATTTCAGCCTTCTTGTAGTTTAATTTCAACCTTAAATTTTTTTTACCATGGAAGTAAATAAACTCAATGTGAAAGCATGTAAACAAAGATGTAATTTTTTAAGAACATGGGTTTTTCGAGTAGCCCCCCCCCTTTAACGTGTCATTGCACGAGTTTCATGTTTTATATGTCTACATGTGTCACTAAAATCTTACAAGAACAGTTTTAATGAAGACAATTAAAACAAAATGCTGACCGCAATAAAAGCAAGATGTTTCAGCCCCTGAACGGGAGCTTTTTTTTTTTTTTCATTAGTGAACAAGACTCCCATACAGGGGCCGAAACGTCTTGGTTTTATTTGCTTTTATCGTGGTCAGTATCTTGTTTTGATTGCTTTCACGTTTGGTCCTGACCAGACGGGTTTCTGTACAAGTAGCAATTTAATGAACAGTCTTGCTCATCAAAATGCAGTAGGCATCACTGAAGTAGGCTGCAGGGAGTGGGTGGCCCCAGCAGTATGAAAATAGATTAAAGGTGCAGTGGTTGTTAAGTAGGTGACCATTGCATGTGACCTTGGTTTATTCCGAACAAGGCCACCTTTCGAAATGTTGCACAGCAAAAATCGAGAAAAGAAGGAAAACAAAAAGAATTCAGGTTGGATAATGTGAACGGGATACGTTTTCTCTGCTTTGGCACATGAGAGAAAGAAAGCTGCTGGCAGACACTAGCCATGGCAGAATGAGAGAGCTTTCATTGAAAGTTGCACTTGCATCCAAGCAGTGTGTTAATGGGACGGTTGAAAATCTCTCCCAACCCCTCTAGTGATGAACCTACTATCATTATTGTGATAAAAATCACCCCGAAGGACTTCTTATGTGTGAGTAAATAAGTGAGGCCGGGTAAAGAGCTCTAAAAAACCCCCGATTATAAATGTAATCCTCAGACAATGTGTTGTAGTGTTAAGAATGTGTTTTGTTGTAATAAAGGTACAAGTGAAATTGCTAGTTTGCGTCTGTACACTGTTGCCCTTATGAAAGGGAACACACGAACGCATGGCCTGCACTGTGCAGCAGCTGCCTACAGCACCATCCACCGACAGCAATAGAAAACACGTTCGCTCTTAGCGTCATCTGTTGCAAAAAAAAAAAAAAAAAGAAAGAGTCATGGCCATTAGAAGCGTTGCTAGATTGCACTCCCTCTTTGCTTGCACAAAGGGTGATGATGCCTGCCGTGCGTAGTCTACTGCCAACGTATCAAACGTTGTGCGTGACCACGGTGCAAGCTGCTGTAATAGCCTGATGTCGCTCGCCGTGCGAGCGGTGATGGAACGTAATCTAGCAGCACTTGTCTACTGGCCGCGGCTCGTCTTCTTTTTTGGCAATAGATGACGCCAAAAGTGAACGTGTTTTCTTCACCTGTCGGTTGATGGTGCTGTAAGCAGCCGCCGCAGAACGCAGGCCACGTGTTCGCGTGTTCTCTTTCATAAAGAACGACAGTGTACATACATATAACAAGGAATCTGGTCTAGGCAGTCTACGTATTGTCATCTTTGTAACTTTTCGTATCCTACTCCGGCCCTCCTATACTGTGTGTTCTGCACATAATTATGAAGCCAAAAGTGAAACATCATGTGGCAGCTTTTAGCTGTGGTCATTTGGAGCGCAGCTATATGACAACTATTATTATGCTTTAGAAATCACATCATTATCCTTGTTTTTTGGCTTTCTGCTGTAATTTTTTGCAACTATAACTGTAGCAGGCATGGCATCATCCAATGCATGTTACTATTCTAGAGTATGCTTAATGCTCAGGCAATGTAATGCATGGTGACTAATTGCCCTAAAACCTTGTGTACTTGTCTGATTTTGGAAAATGCTTTTTTATCGATACTTGTACTTGCATGTCTTGACGCATCTTGATTGAAACAAAACGTTTTTTTTTTTTTTTTGGTGTAGGAGTACAGTATGGGTTTCTCTATTATCCAGGAAGTGGAGGAGCTTCAGAAGAAGCCAAAGATCTAGTCACACCCAACATCTGTGGACTCAGCGCACCCATCATGCATCATATTTCTGTTGCCTGTAACTTATTGCGGACTGATTTTCGCTGCGATACATACGCCGCAGTTTTCATTGAAAGGTTTTTTTTTAAACAAGATCAGTGCTGATGTTCATTGGGAGTGGTCCACTGTATAAGGTACCACTTCTGACAGCGCATGTAGTCCTTGTTTTCTTTCTTTTTATTCCTACTTTCATAATTCATTTTCCTCCCATTTTATTTAAAAGTCGTTCATGAGTCTTTAATGTTGTGAGACACTCATAGGTGCGCATTGTATTTGTGATACTGTTGACAAGGCTTGAGCAGAATCTTGACCATGTATCTGAGACTGTGCATCGTAGTTCTGTGTAAGTGCTAGAAATAAGCACGAGCTTAGTCCTATGGGTCCCTTGAACCTGCTGCAGTGTTCATGTGCGCCCACTGTTGCAGGCACAGCGTTACTGCAAAACAAGTGCCGCACCTGCTGCATGGCCAATCTTGTTTCTGCTAAAATTGTTCCTGTTACTTCTAGCTCGCAATGATTCCTGTTTGGATATCTGAAATTCAGTTCCATATAGTAGATGTTGTGACTCTGTGGTCCCCTCATTGTGGTTTCTGTAACTTGTGTATTGTGTTAGTTTCCATAGAAACATCTAACTAAGCTTTAAGTGTGCATACACTGTGATTTTTGTGCAACATAGAAATGAATTATGGCATATTAGTCATACTGACAGTTTTGCTGCATTTCTGTGATTTGCATATGTTGTAGAGTGAGTGTGCGTGTGTGTGCGTATTCAAGAATCTCACTTAATTTAAGCTACTGGGGTCAGGGGTACAGTGTGGTGAAAGTAATTGTTTTTTGTTTCTGTTTTCCCTCTATATCAAAATTTGAACTGGTGTGAATAGGGCATGAACCTATTCCTGTTGCATTTTATTGACCATGGCTATCATATTACTGTACATATTTTGTTTGCATTGGACCAAAACAGTCGACATGCTTGTTTTGCATTTTCTTCTGGTGGACTCTTCTCAACGACACTTGAAGAATGTATGTTGACTAAATATAACAGTTGTTCGTTGTCAATCGGTTTAAGTATGCATGGTCTGCACCCCATGTTCGCTCTTAGCAGTGTTTTCATTGTTCATAGCACAGTGTTGTGAGCCATAACTGTCTTGCTAAGAGTCATTCGGTTAGAAACTACTGTAAAGCAGGTGTATAGGGAAAAGATTGTGTTGTGCTTAAAGGGACATTAAAAGCAACAATTAAGAAGACAACGTCGCCCGGCATAATATTGTCGTTGTAGGCGTCATACATTGAGCTTTTACCCTCACATAAATTTTTATTTGGCTTTAGTGTCCCTTTAAAGTGCAGCTGGTAATTTAATGTTCCTACTATATTGGCTTGATGGGTACACTGTATAAACAGCTTATAAAACATCATGACTCATTTGTATGAGTGGTTTTCTTGAATTAGATTCTGTCGGCTTTAGCTGACAGTGTCCCTTTAAAGTGTAGCTGGTAATTTAATGTTCCTACTATATTGGCTTGATGGGTACACTGAATAAACAGCTTCTAAAACATCATGACTCATTTGTACGAGTGGTTTTCTTGAATTAGATTCTGTCGGCCTTAGCTGACAGAACCTACAGAGGGAGGTGTAAGTGAAACTCATCATGATAGTACATATATAATTTTTCCCAAGAGTACATTTGGTAGCATATGAATACCATTCTTATCCTTTGTCTAAAAGTTGTAGACAAGTTTTAATACCTTATAAAATGCCAGGGCTGCTGTACAACTGATGCATGTTTCCATCTAATCTAGTAAGCATGCTGTGATAATGTCTCATCGATGTGGTCATTGTAACTTAAAACATTGAGGGGGAGGAGAACAAGGTGTGTCTTTTCTTGTATTCATTGCTTTTGCTTGCTTGTGTTCCTTGCCAAATTGAAGCATTTTCATAGGAATCCTTGTGGTTACTGGCACAGCCAAGTGGCATGGCTTAGGGGGCTTGGACACCCAAAGGATAATGTTGCTGGTGGTCGAGGCAAGACATGCGTCATTAGCTACCATTTATATACCGTTGAGGTGCCTATCCCTGAGAATTTCTTTACAGTATTTCCAGGTGTTAGGAAAACGTGCTTGAAAGTTGCATTGATTGCATTCCTATGGCCTATAAAGGCACCACAACTAAGCTCTTGAGAAGTACTTGAGGCAAGAGAACAGTTTAGGCTGTCTTACAAGGTACATTGACTTCATGTCCATTTGATTTGGTAATTTAGCTACTGAAAATTGTTTCATTGAAGAATGAACATTCACCATGTAATGATATGCTCGTCTCGCACGTGTCTTTGCATACTTTCAGCACAATTCGCACCAATAATGGGAAGTGTTTTGGGACTACTGTTGTACAGAACGACGTTCCTGGATCTTGTTCCTTTTGGAATGAACAGAGGAACACCACCATTCCATTCAGGATTGGTGGAACTATAATGGTAACTTGTTATGTTTACGAAATAATGGTAGAGGGAACGGTGTTCCTTCTGTAAACATTTCACGGCATTCAAAAGACAAACGCACACAGTACATCGTGCAGAACAGGGTGGATGGGCGTAAGGCTCAAAAATCTACCGCTTGCCTGTAGGTGATAATGCATCCTGGTTTTCACGTCACAGAGCCCTCCAAAGGTGCTGGGCAGCAAAAGACACAGAGACTGACCACGTGCGGCAGGAACAGATCTTTTTCAACATGTTCACATGAACTGGCGCACACTCTCTTCGTCCCCCTTTTCGATTTCTGTTCCGTTCTTGGTACACATACAAATGCCAATTTGTCCGGCATGAGATGCAGTAACTCTGATGGCCAAGGGAACAAGTAAAGCGAGAGTGAATGAATGAGATATAAACGAAATTCTCAATGAGGCAAGATTCGAAACTGCTTATCAGTGATTTGGAGGCGAGCGTCATAACCACTTGGCTATCCAGATCTTTTTTTTTTCCTCTCTTCCATGGGATTTGTTCATAGGCATGATGCCTTGAAGCAATTCAATACAGGCAAAGAAATATAACGTGTTTATTTCGCTTGTATCGTGACCCAACAGTGAACACATAGTGCTAAAGAATTCCCATTCATCTCTAGAGTGAATAGAACAAGTGATGGTCTTTTCCAAATATACACAGAACAGCGTTAAAGAGAAACCCACCACCAGTGCAATATAAACCATTCTGGCTGACTTTCCGTTTGCTTGTATACATCTCTTAGCTTAGTGACCGTTCTTATGGCCTTGGATGTAAAAACAGTGCAAAAAATAATTAGCCCAACTTTCCTTTCGGGTGAATTCTGATAAACTAGGATATTGAGGGAATTATTGGCGATGCCTTTCTCCGTTACATGCGTACACGCTAGCAAGGTGTAGCATTGTATAGTATGGTTTGTCAATCAGCTGGGGAAGGAAAGTGAGTATGAGGAGAATTAAAAAAAAAAGGAGAGAACGAGTAAATAGGGCATATCATAGAAATCAAATAGCACCGTCGAAAATTGAAAAGGTTTAAAAACATTAAAAATTAAGTTTCGCCTACCAACACCATGTGGTTGCATGGTGAACGTTCTGCTGTGGTGCGCTCTCTTGGGATCAACGGGCATTTTTGCAAACCAGGCCAAAGCACGGTAGGTATGTAGGAACCAGTTGTGCATTATTAGAGTGCTTTGCCAATGCATTTCTGGCACTTGCGGCTATGATGAATTATAATACTGCATGCACAATTTTTGTGCACCCTTTTGGGCATGTCATCTCCAAACAATCTATCCCCCATGTCTTCCTTCCTTCACTGCTGTGGTTCTGGCACTTGCTGGTCAAGAATGTCAAGTTTGTTATTAGCTCTTCAAACACGTGTAAAACTACTGAACATCACTACTGAACTATGAACGTGCCCCCACTTCTGGTGCTGAGACATGCCCCTTAATAGCAGGGTTGCAGAAAATAGTTCCTTCTCCTTCCTACAATCACTTTCTCTCTCTCTACTGACTGCTTTTCAGGTGTTGGCACCTCACCCAAGACAATAGACCATTTGAAAAAAATCTGCAAGGCGGCTTTTCTGCAAGGTTATTTTTCACAAAAATAAACATGTGCACAGACAGGTTTCCTCGCTCACTTTGCTTGTACAGCGCCTAATTCCCTGAGATGATGGCACGCGAATTCGACAAAACGACAAATTGTCCCCTACAATTAGTGTGGGTTTGTCCCGCCACGTACGAAGCCTAGGAAAGCATGGTGGACGAGGCACCTGCCTTTCGTAAAGAAGTGGGCGGGGGTGGGGTGAATGTAAAAAACAATAATTAGTGAGAAAAGCAGTTTGTACACGAGAAGTGGGGCAGTTTGGGCTAGTTGGTATGAGAACAGAACGACGACAAAGAGACAAGAAGTGTTAGCGCCCGTCTCCTTCTTGTCTCTTTGTCGTCCTGTTCTCGCGCTGTAACTATCGTCTTGTATACGAGCTTTTGGTGGGAAAACAACATTGCATGAAAGCCGCCTAGCAGATTTTCGCACATGGTGATGTAATCGGCAGTAAAAGTTTCTTTTGCATATCTATTTTCTAGTTAAACAATTATGTACTGTCTTGTACACGAGCTTTTGGTTGGCAAACAACATTGCAGGAAAGCCGCCTAGCAGATTTTTGCACGTGGTGATGTAATCGGCAGTAAAAGTTTCTTTTGCATATCTATTTTCTAGTTAAACAATTATGTACTGTTGATTGAAATGCAAATAGTAGGGCGTTTTCGAACAGTGTACCGCAATCCTTTGCGTTGCGGTCGTGAACTCATATGGCGCTGCGCATTTGGTGTTCTGCCGTAAGAGACATGGTTAGTTGCGTGAGGGAAAAAAAAAAAAGACGAAGAAGGTCGGAAATGCGAATCGAACCGCAACCTGCGCAGCGCTAGTTAAATAACGAGTAGAACAGGGGTTTCCAATCATGTAATCGCTGGACGCTACTCGAATCACGTCCGAAAATTTCACTGACATCGTGGCGCTGCAGTGCTGCCCGCGCGCTGCGTCCGAGCGCGAGAGCGATGACGACAGCACAGACGGCACGTACCAACCGTAGGGGCAGCACTGTCGCTTCTCAACCGCGCTGCGAGTAGGCTGACGTTCGAGTCTCCGAGTGGGCTGACGTGTTGTTTGAGTTTTCTGGCTCCGAGGCGCCCTAGCCGCGCTGCGACTGGAGAAAATGGAGGCGTCTTTCAACATGAATGCGTTCGTCAACTCTTTCAGCAACCGTCTGTAAGTATTCAAGCTCTGATTTTTCTGTGTGAGGGACACGCGTTCGATCTTCTTCTTCGAACATCGCTGACTCATCAGGCGTAGGCTGTGAATTCGATACTACATATATTCCATAGCAGCTTGTTTATCGACGTCATTTCTCTGCTGGACCTTTGCCCGCTCCTTGTGTAAACGTTTGTCATATATAGGTTGTGCGCAATTTGTGCTCGATACGTGACAGTAGGTCGTCTTGAGATTAGAGCGGCCATTTTCACCCCTGATAAACGTTGGGTTGCACTTTGTCAGCAGTACGTAGGACCCGTTCATCTAGCCGTTGCGGCCCTACGCTTCGTACTTTTAGTTGTCTTCAGTTCAGGCCTTAAGCACCTGAGACCATTAGGTGCGTCGTTCGCGAGCGACTTTGCACTTACGTCTTCTAAGGCATGTTCAGCGTTCTCTCCCGATAAATGGCATTTTGATCGCCCTAGAACAGCAAAGACGAAACTACGTTCAAGCCTAGTAGGCAAGCGACTAGATTCACGAGTTGTTGTCACAAAAACATTGAATTTCCTCTAATGGCGGCGGAAAATACGAGCCGCAAGGTTGCTGCCTGCAAGGACCCGGGACTTTCCGGGAAATGTACTTACGGTTGAAGGAAAGACTTGTTCTCGAATTTTTCGCGATGGCAGCCTTGGCTTCATCGCCCAAGTGGATTGCAGCATGCCTTATCGGTGATAATTCGGTCGTTCGACGGTGTTTCTGGGCCACCAATATCTTGTCTGGAATCGTTACACGCGCGTGTGCTAGTATTCCTACTTGATTATCATGGTAAGACGGTGTCCATTTCTAGTGCTCTTCTGCAGGCGCCCTAAAGCCGGAACTTTAAATCATTTTAAGGGTTTGCTGCCAGCTACGAAATACTGTCACGGCCTTTTTTTTTTCTCATTTAATTCGGACGAGGTCGCGCTACAGGAACAAGCAAGATGTGCTGACGTAGATGGCCTTTTCATTCCGATGCAATATCTGTTTACGTCAGGGAGTCCAGGTAGAAGTGCGGCAGCTTGGGCTAGTTGGTATGACATGACGATAGTTAGAGCGCGTGAACAGAACGACGACGAAGAGACCAGAAGGACACGAGCGCTCGTGTCCTTCTTGTCTCTTTGTCGTCGTTCTGTTCTCGCGCTATAACTATCGTCATGTCTACATAGCTTGCGGGCATTCAATTTTTGTTGTTTTTTAAGTCTTTTTTTAAATTCAGTGCTGCTTTTTATTGGTGCTCTAGCTATTCAGAAGTAATTTTAAACATTACATGTCAGACTGCTTCATTCTCAACCGGCTGTTATTACTAGACATAGGACGCACATAATTTCAAATCTTATGTTACTCTATGTGCTTTAGGTTTAGTTCACTCTCTTGCTGTACGTCTACTGCTTTACTGGTGTAGAAAAAAAAATGGGAATTTGGCTTAAATTTGCCATTGTTTGCTCTATTGTTGAAAATAGCAGACATTGCTTATTTCTTTTGTATAGTGTTGTATATTTCTAATAAATACTTGCGAAGTTATGTGATGCTTCTGCAAGCCTTACTCTAGATTTCACTGAGCGAAGAAATTCTACACCATGAACAAAACGAGGACATTCACGCGTGAAAACGGGATGAGCGCAGACTTTCAACGAAATATTTGGTCACAAATGTTGCACATACATGTGTGTACTCATCATGAGAAGTCTGACAAAGCCTATCAAATCGGCTGCTTTTGTCAGGAGTGATAAGAATGGCCCACTGGCATACCTCCTACTTTTTAAGATTTATGAAATATGCCACAGTGATTTTGTTCTCAAGCTTACCATGTGCTTATTTAAAAACTGTGGTGTTGCTGTTGGCAATGAAGAGAAAGGTTGCTAACAATTTGTGTGGCATGCCATTCAGTACACAATCATTATCTCTCCTGACTAAAGAAGTTGATTCCTTGATAGGCTTTGCCTGATCTTTCAAGGATGTGTGCACAGATATATATGCCACTATTCTTTTGAAGGCTGACATCCTGTTTTCATTTCTTCTCTTGTTTTGTTCACACTGCGGGATGTCTTTGCTATGAGTTCACGTCTTATGTCACTGAGTAAACTTGGATGAATATATGAAGAAATCTCGTGCAATATAAATGGCTTGAACTGACATCACCATTGTTGCCGTTAGGGCTAACTACCATAAGTCGCCCCCCCCCCCCCCCCTGCAGTGAAGGATATCACAGTTTTGAGGAAGGCTCTTGCTCGATTGCAGGTCAAAATTCAAGATAGCAGCAAAACATCTGCTTAGAATAAAGAATGCCCATGCATGCTTTTAATGAAATCCTTTATTAACTTATTCGTTATTTGCCCTTGTGCGAATAAAAATAAAACTGATGATGGCGGGAGGGGCTGAGTGGGGGCGATGCATGTTTCAAATCTCCCGAAAAAGGGAGGGGGTCGCGTGCTCGGGAGTTTACGTTACTTGCACAGTGAAAGGTTTGAGTAGGTCATCGATCTGCTCTGCTTCTTCAGACATCTATATTGGTGTAACACATAAGGCTGAATTAGTGATTCAGCAATATGGCAGTTATGACATCATGTGCAGGTACCAGTGTTTATTATTGTCCATTTTATTCGGTACGTCACTTCAATGCTTATTTGTCCTACCAACGGTGAACCTTGGTGTCGTGCTGCTGTATTCTAAGAGAACTAGTAAAGCACAGCTGCTTCTCTAGTGCCAATGACACTGACCTTGAATCTTCTAATATATTTCAACATACCAACCAAAAAGTGCAGTGTCTTGATCATTGGAGCATTTCTACAATCGCGGCTGTGCTTTAGTGAACTACCGGCCTCAAATGAAACCTGAACAGTGGCAAGCCTTCGCGATGGTATAGTGCACGCCGTCCATTTATCACCATGGACAGGCACGCATATATTTGCAGAGCTGCCGAACAGGATGTGTGCTCCTATTGATTGTGATAACTGGAGGGCGTGCACTATACTATCATGAAGGCTTGCCTCTGTCTGGGTTTCATTTGACGCGGATAGTACATTTATGGCGTGTTCTATTTGCTGGGTTCAGTCCTCTCTGCTGCAACAGGTGTGAGGGCACTCAGAGCGCCCGATGTGCATGAACTTAATGTTCTCAAGTTTGCAGCATTTCCATTATCATGTAGCCTTTATGTTATAGTTCACTAATAAATGCGGTTGTCGTCGTTGCTACTTTCGGGTAGACTGAAGGACAGGAAGAAGACACTTAGGCTATCAGGTGTAGCCTGGATTGGAGTAAGACTTCAGTTTTCATTTAGTGGGTTACTGCATTTACAAACGCGAGTATTTTTGGGCAGTTGCAGCAGAGTACAATAATTTCATGCCCATCAAGTTTGTTCGTGTTATTTGTGAAATTAACTATCACATGTCTTATATCTTCTCCAGAATGTTGTTCATGAAGTTTTTTTTTTTCTGTATCTACTGAGCTCGTGAGCAGGGGAAGAAAGGCTGAATATTCGCCTCGATCCAAGCTATGCCTCCGATTTTGGTAGCTGCTTTGCATCATTCTCAATGAACACTTCAATTAATATAAGTAGCTCTGTAGCGAGTTGAAGTGTCACGCGTTGATGGTCCTCCTGATGAGCACTTGTCAGTGGTCAGTGTCACTATACGGACTCTACAGCAGTAGCATCTATCTTTCAAGATGACCTGGAGGAAGAGTACACACAAGTGATTGAGTATAATGACCGTATAGTGCACTTCTGACACAGCTGGAGCAGTGAATAAACAAGTCATAGCAAGCATCTCCAGCTCAACGGTGACTGCTTTGCATCATTCTCAATGAACACTTCAATTAATATAAGTAGCTCTGTAGCGAGTTGAAGTGTCACGCGTTGATGGTCCTCCTGATGAGCACTTGTCAGTGGTCAGTGTCACTATACGGACTCTACAGCAGTAGCATCTATCTTTCAAGATGACCTGGAGGAAGAGTACACACGAGTGATTGAGTATAATGACCGTATAGTGCACTTCTGACACAGCTGGAGCAGTGAATAAACAAGTCATAGCAAGCATCTCCAGCTCAACGGTGACTTAACCGAAACGACGTCACGCCCCGCCGTGGTGGTCTAGTGGCTAAGGTACTCTGCTGCTGACCCGCACGTCGCGGGATCGAACCCGCTGCGGCGGCTGCATTTCCGATGGAGGCGGAAATGTTGTAGGCCCGTGTGCTCAGATATATATGGGTGCACGCTAAAGAACCCCCAGGTGGTTGAAATTTCCGGAGCCCTCCACTACGGCGTCTCTCATAATCATATTGTGGTTTTGGGACGTTAAACCCCATAAATCGATCAATCAAATCAAACGTCACAAAAAAATGAATGTCAAACTGCCAAGGCTTGAGCTGAAATTCAGCAGGCGACGACATGAGTGGAAGCTTTTCTGGGAGTTGTTCGAACTGGTAGTGGACAGCAATGATCAACTTTCCACTCTTCATAAGTTCCATTACCTGAGGGCATCTCACACTGGTGAAGCTGCTGCTGTACTTACCGGTCTACCTCCAATGTCCCGGTGCTACAACGATGCGAGGCAGCTTCTGAAGAAACACTTTGTAAACGAAGAGCTCCTAATTCAGGAGCACATAAAAAAGCTCATCGACGTCGCACCGGTGCGCACTTTAACGATGTGCGTAGGCTTCGACATCTGTAAGACACTGTCAGCGCACACCAGGTGACTCGAGGCGCTCGGCCGGAACCACGACGGTTTTAGCTCCATGCTGCTCCCCATCGTGCAGCGAGCGATGTCGAAAGAGATTCTGCTCGACTCAGCCGTAAGTCCGTAGTGGGAACTGGCGGGCCCCATCGACAATTAGCAGGCCACCCCCGATGGTTCATCGCTAACGATGGAGGAGGGAGACAGAAATACTGTAAACACCTTCTAGAGGCTCTTATCCTTCCTCCGAGTTGGGATCGAAAGCCGTAAAAATCTGGTTGCACTACAGAGCATGAACGGTTGGCAGACTCTGAGGTACAGTGGCAGAGAAGCCCCCTCACTGCACGAAAAGAAAGCATGCTCCATCTGCTGCAATGCTGGAATAAAGCGCCACCCAGGAAGGGTGCTTCTTTTGTAACGCTACAAGCCACAACGCGTAAGACTGTGCGAAAAATAAAATGATAGCAGAATAGAGCACACCTTTACAATCTAATGAGAGGGGCTTCAGGTGCACGAAGAGAGGCCATCAGGCTAGAAAATGCCGATCTAACATACGATGTGCGAAGTGCGAGAAAAGGCATGCCAGCATGATGTGTGACCCAACGTATACAAAAACAGGCGTGTGACAGCCGAACGACCCCATCGCAAACACGCACGTGGCTCTAGAGGCTACCGCCACAGGCAGTGAAACTACCACGAAGAAGACAGTTCTGCTGCAAACTGTGAAAGCTTGGTGTTGCGGTGAGGCCTCCGGGGCTCAGGTGTGAATAGTGTTCGATGGTAAGCGTTGACTGCCAACGCTTGTACATCATGTCGGCTATGTCAAAAAGATTAGGATGTAAACTCGCCTGCAGCGAAAGACTGACAGTGGGGTTCTTTGGAGGTCACCAAAATGAAAGATTGTTCAACAAAGTGTCCGTCAAACTAAGAACGAAAGATCAAGGAGAATTCGAAATGTGTGTTTTTCGAGACAGATATTATTTGTGACCAAATTCTCCCCTCACCACTAAACGTGGACCGACCACCTCACTGCACTTGGCTACGAAGTTGCCGACTTCTACAATGTCGGAGACACTAGCTCTGTCGAACTGCTAATCGGTTTGGATCACTTTTGGCGGCTCACAACTGGCCGCACCACTAGGCTTGAAGGAAAGCCGAGAGCTGTTGAAACAGTGGTTTGTTGGACCTTTCATGGGCCTGTGGAGGGGAGTAACGAATAGTCTCAGTGCAGTGACGCTACGAACGTCATTTATAAAAAGGAATGCGGCTGACATGCTTACCAAATTCTGGACACTGGAATCTATTGGAGTAAATGACTTCAAGAAAACGAAAGCACCAAGTTCTACAATCAAGCGAGTAGATGGCCGTTAGGAGGCGGCCCTTCTGGGGAAGTCCATAACCTCGTATCACCACAATAGGGAGGTGGCCATGAAGCGTCTGCATCACTTGACAAGTTAAAGATTACGATTCGGTGATCAGACACTACGATCGACTGGGGATAGCGGAACTCATCGAAGACAGCATCGGTGAAGATAATACTGTTTACTATATGCCACACCAGGCTGTAATACGCGACTCCCACAAGCTTGGAGTGGTTTTTGGACGCCTCTTCGCTTGGGAACTCAGCAAAGTCGCTGAACGATAACTTGGAGAGCGGACCAAACGTGACCACTTATTTAATCTGTTTACTCTTGAACTTTCGTTGTCACCTCGTGGCGCTAGTTATTGACATCGAACAAGCCTAAAAGAAACAATGCCTTAAACCGGCGAACCACTTCCGTCGATAGCAACTTGGCGCATGACTCGGGTTCCCTTTGGAACAACTGCTAGCCCATTTCTGCTCTCCGCAACACTCCCACGCCACTTGAGGAAATGTGAACAATACCCTCAAACCGCAAGTCGGCTCAAGAGCAGTGTTTATGTGGGTGACTCGCTGACAGGAGCTGAAAGCAAAGAGGCAGCATTGAGGCTCTACAACGAAGCAACCGAGATATTTGAAGGTGCAAAATTGAAAATGCACAAGTGGTCATCTAACAGCGAAATGCTCTGCCAACAATTCAAGAGGGACTCCCGTGGTGCCATACATTTTTGCTATTTATTGGTAGTGTTGTAGGTTTTGGGACTATCGTGGGATCCATGTGCTGATAGGTTGACGGTCTCTGCGTGAACGGATTGCATTCAAGAGGTCGAACACCCCACAAAAAGGTCCATCTTCAAACAACGGCGCGGTTATATGACCCACTGGGGTGGCTGTCTTTCTTTATTGTACGTGTTAAGATTCTCTTTCAACAGTTGTGGTGCAGAACTATGACTAGGACGGCGCTCTAACCGACATCGCGATAGCCCGGAGAAAGTGGTTAGACGGACTTCAACATCTGCAGGATGTTCAAGTACCCTGATATTATGGGTCACAAACAAACAGAGGAGTGACGACCTGCCTTCACATATTCGCTGGCGCAAGTTCATTAGCATACGGAGTGGTCGCCTACCTCACTGTGGAGGTTGACAATGGAACAAATTTGACGATTCTTACGAATAAATCAAGGGTTGCACCGGTCAAGGAAATTTGCAGCTCGATTGTGTTGCTACATTTTGGATACCCTTGAAGAGCAGCCCCCGAACGTCTGCCTGTGGATGGATTCAACAATCTCGTTCTATTGGATCCTTGGAAATGCCGACCGTTGGCAGCAGTTCGTGCCCAATCGCGTCACTGAAATTCAGCATCTCACAGAGGTTATCGTGGAGACATTGCCCAGGAAAAAAAAATCCAGCTCGATTCTTCTCACACGAGGAGTAGCCGCCGCGCAGCTGGCCACAAACGAGCTCTGGTAAAATTGACCGCCATGGATTTGCCAAGCAGAGGTGTATTGGCCTCGAGTGGTTACAAAGGCAACATTCAAAGAAGCCGGGCTAGAGCAACGAAGGGAAACAAGTGGTGTGCCGGCTACAGCATCGCCATCCACAAATTCATTCATTATAGAACTAAAAAATTACAGTAAACTATCAAGGGTAATCAGTCACAGCATAGATTTTTTTGGTTCATCGCAAAAACAAACCGCCAGTCAAGAATTGGGATCCCTCACATCGGACGAGCTGAATAAAGCAGAACAGTATTGAATACGCCGTGAACATAGAGAAGTATTTCCAAGAGAAATTGCGTGAGTCGCCAATGGAACGTGAATTCCACCGGACTTACTTTTGAGAACTGTTTCACTGATGATGGACAATGATGGAACTTGAAGAGTTGACTGAAGGCTGCAGCGTAGTCAACTTCACTACAACGAGAAGCATCCCGCTGTATTACATAAGAAGAGCAACCTCGCCGAACTTCTCGTCGTATAGTGTCACTAACAGGTATTGCACGGAGGTGTATGGGACACATTGACGCAGCTGAGGGAGCGATTCTGGTGATCGGGGTGAGACAGATAATGAAGAGAGCCTTGAAGGCGTGTATAACGGGTAAGCGCTTTCATTCAAGGCCGGCAAGCCAAGGGACTGCTCCTCTTCCAACCGATTGCATCACCCAGGCTTCTCTTTTTGAAGTGACCGGTGTCGACTTTGCTGGCTCTCTTTTCGTCAAGGGGGCAACGATGACAAAGTCATGCACTCTTCACATGCAGTGTCACCCGGGCAATACACCTCGAGTTGGTGAGTTGACACTTGAATTCCGCTGATTCACATCTCGATGAAGGCTACTGAGCACTATTTATAGTGACAACACGCTCACATTCAAGAAGACGAGCAGAGATCTAGCTGCACTCTGGACAGTTATCACAGACGAAGAGATGAAAAACTTCGTCGCCAACTCAGGCATACAATGGAAATTCATTGTGGAGCACGCACCGTGGTGGGGTGGATTTTATGAGCGCTTGGTTGGGCTAACTAAACAGGTTTTGAGAAAAACGTTAGGAACAAGCAGCCTCACATTTGAAGAGCTCAGCACTAAGCTAAGTGAAGTAAAGGCCATGTTGAATTCGCGCCCCCTAACACATGTTTATACGGAGCTTAACGAGCCCGAACCACTTAGCCCGGCCTTATTTTTCACAGGAAGACGACTGTCGCTGCTTAACTTACGACAGGAGATTGCAGTTCTTTCCTCTTCCCACCATAAGCAGATATTGTCCCATCGAAGTAAACTACTCAACCAGTTCTGGAAAATATGGGCAAGTGAATACCTAAACGAACTCCAGAACTATCAGCTGAGTGGGAAGACTCCAACGCAGCTGAAGACCGGTGACTTGGTTTTGTTGAGTGAACCAATGCTACCAAGACAGATGTGGAAGATAGGAGGTATCGAATCCACATTTCCTGGCCGCGACGGCGAGATTAGGTCATGTCGAGTGCTAATGCCCGGAGGACCAATGCTTTAACGACCCATTCAGCTATTGAACCTAGTAGAACTTCATAGCAAAGGCAAATGACGGCATCATTACGGGGGGGGGGGGGGGGGATGTGTTGCGAACGAAATTCTCGGAAGTAGGGGAAAGTTAGTATATGGTCCCCATGCCCAAGAAAATGGCCCGTTTTACAGTCTCTAGGGCGAGCTCGAGACGCGCTGCGCTGGTTGTAACCTGACACATGGGGCAGCTGCGGGTGAAGAGAAAGGAGAGAATTTGACAACGCTCCACCACCGGAGGAGAGGGAGAGCGGAGAAGACCACTCGGGGACGGAGTCAGTCGCGAATTGCCCTCAGTGTCGAGAACTCTTTTACTCATTGTATATCTGTGTCGCCATTTTGTTTGTTCATAATTAAATAGTTATTTGTTACCGGAATAATGTATTGGTATTTATTTCAACGAATGTGAACGACACTGCACAAATAATGTACGCTATGATTTAAAAGGTATAAATATAACTTGCCTGGCAGTTTTGTTTGGACAACCAAATTTCCTTGCAACTGTTTAAGTAGCTTATGGAAGGCTTACTAGTTACTGTATAATCGGAGAATGGTCATGTATAAAGTGCCATGAAGCATTTTTAATTGGAATATCTCAATCTACGGAGACTGTGAAGTCATTTCTAGCTTTAATGCGTTGCAGTCTGTGGCAACAGCGTAGGGCAATGCCCTTTTGTGATTTAAGTTTCACCGCTTAATCACGATGGAGGTCAGGGTGTCTACCAACCTAGGAAACCTGGAAAAGTTGGGCAATTTGGACCCTTCTGTTAAAGTCTAGGAATTTCTGAAAAACCTGGCCAGGTCATGGAAACTGTTGGCAGTCTGTGGTACCGTCACAAAAATAAGCATTAATCAAAGCTTAAGGAGTCTCTCTTTTGGCTGACTACAGTGCACTGGCGGATGCAGAAGGGAGGCGGTAGAAGCGATTGTGCCCCCCCCCCCCCAAAGCCTGTCAGCACCCCCTCTCTCTCTCTTCAGTGCTTGCCATTCATCTATACAGTATTTATGCCATTACAGGGTATTTGTGCTAGTAAAAACAAAAAAGTAATTACCACGCGTCCTATCTAGTGTTACTTCAATCAACCCCCCCCCCCCCCCCCCCTCCCTTACAATGAGTGGCTGAATCCGCCCCTGCTACAGTGAACAGCTTGTAGAGCCATGAAAAGGATACACCAACCAAAGAACACAGTGTACTGACGTTTCAGCAACTGATGTGGGAGCGTTTTTTTACAAAAGCCATAAGCGAGAGAGCGTATTTAAAGGCACACTAAAGGGCAAAACAATTTCTCGCATATTGGTAAAGTACAATTTCACAATCCTGATGAGACCACTCTTACTACGACACGAGGTTTGGTAAGCAAGAAACCACTCGAAAAGAAAATGCAGGTGAAGATGCCACTTTCAGATTCCCACACCAAACGCTGTGACGTCATAAACTTGTATGGTATCTACTGGGTCCTATGTAGCTTCTAATTGGTAAAGATGGAGTTCATTGTCATCTGTAGGTGCCATAGATCTAGCATGTAAAGTTTCAGAAAATTTTCTCGAGCCAATGTTGTGAAAATACAAAAAATGCATTTTGAAAATTCTGATGCCACGTTTGGAGATTTCAGCACAAAATTTAAAAATGAAACTTCAACCTTCATTTTTTCTGATAGTACAACGTAAGGCATTATATTTTAGTTCTGTTTGCCAATCTTAAGCAAGTCATTGTTTATCCTTAGTGTCCGTTAAGTACGTGACATAAGCACAGAGAGTACATTGTCACAAGCGCCCCAACACTCCTGTTTAGTGTGCGCAGTTGTTTGTTTGTGCAGGGATTCCACATGCAGGCATAATACTTGCTTCTTTTTTTGGGGGCCAGAACATGTGCGCTTGACCATTCTATTTGATGGCCTGTAGATTTCACATGTTCAGTGAGGGCACTCAAGGCCACACGTCATTTCGTGCCATCATGTTTG
The DNA here is from genome assembly GCF_043290135.1 of Rhipicephalus microplus. NCBI lineage: Eukaryota > Metazoa > Arthropoda > Arachnida > Ixodida > Ixodidae > Rhipicephalus > Rhipicephalus microplus. Next base: position 18,954,688 of record NC_134710.1, read on the forward strand.
TGATGTTTAACTGTTTTCTTGGAATAACCGGTTTCACCCTTGTACTAACTGTTTTGTTGAAATAACCGGTTTCACCATTGTACTGGTTGTCACAATCTTATCAGCCCATGGCGTAAATTAGACTGGACAAATTTCTGCTCGGCAACTTGTCCTTCGTGTTGAAGCGTTTCTTAGCTTCCATATTGGTACATGAACTATTTTGATGTATGTTGCTTCTACATATTATGCAGCATATCTGACTTTCGAACCACAACGTTAATCGTGGAAGTAAATTTGTGTATGTTTGTTTTTGCCACGATTTCAGCTTGGCTTGAAGGCCTTCTGGTTAGACTAGAATTGCCATCAGCAGAGGCTTGCTAAGTTATGTCGTGTCTTTTATTGTTATTAATGTTACTATCATTATTGCTGATGCAATGCAAATGTCCTCAGCTACGCACTTATTTCCCCCTCAGTGTATTCCCCCCTCTTTTTGCAAAGGCAGTCTGGTCATTTATCTGAGGAGTACCTATGCACTGCTAAATTTGTGCTTCTTGATATGTTATTCTTAAGTTTGATGCTGCTAACTTAATTATAAGCACCTTTTAATTGTGTTCCAAATCTTTGCCATATGCAGGGAGAAACCAGTACGTGACCATCTCAAGAACGTCTACAGCTGTCTGGCTATATCTACCCTGGCAGCTGCAGCTGGTGGATATGTCCACCTGTTCACGGAAATCCTACAGGTAAAGAATATAACACCTTCTGATCCTCTGGAAGCAACAGCTGTTATGCTTTGTTCTCAAATGTTAGAAATAAATATAGGTGCTAAACTTCCAACTGTTAATTCCATGCCCTTCACACTAGTCTGGGTGTGAAGGGCATCTAATAAACAGTTTGAAGTATAGCTCCTATGTTCCTCTTTACGTGTGTGCTGGGTTTCTTTCGTTTATGTGCCCTGCTAATCTAATACAAGCTAAATTAATGGATGACCAACTCGCCTGAGCTATAACACTTCTGAACTTCCTAAAGTAACTTAGAGTGAAGATAAAGATGAGAGACGAATGAGCGCAACTATTCTGAAATCCATTTATAGTGTGGTTCAAAACTATTATAGATAATAAATTAGTTCAAATTACCATCTTTGTGAAGTTCCTCTTGAATATACCTCATTTTTTAGGACTTCTTCTACAAAATCATCGTAAGTATTGCCACAATATTATACTACTTGCTACATTTGTCTGCTCTAGAAGTTCTAACAGGGATAGTTAACAGAATTGTGATACTAGACTGCAGTCTATGGGTTTCTAATTTTGCTTTTTGGGACAATTTTGTCGAGAATATCAAGATATAATTCAATTTTTCAGCAGTTGCTCGAACATGGTCTCTTTTGTAAAAAATGGGAGAAAAAAAGATAATCGTGAAAAGTTGTCTCACAAAAACATTTTCCAGTATTCATGTACTTAAACCTGTAAATTGCAGTTGTTCTTGAACTAAAGCTTTTTCTTAAGACATCTGACACCAAATTTTGAAACTCTAGATGCTTGTGTTTATTGATAGTTTTACATGTGGGGCTACTTCTGACCGATTATTGGTGACGAGCGTTGCCTATAAGATATTTTAATTTGGTTTTCAAGTATTCTGAGTATTCAGGTCCAATGCACATCTTCTGAGGTTTGACGGAGACAGGGGACCCTCTCGTGACGTTTCAGAGGTCAAGGAAGTAGACCTTTTCACTGAAGGCTCCCATAGATGCCGCCATAAACTCCTCTCAGCTGTTATTAACATGCTTGATTGACCCCCAAAAATGCTCTGCAGAGGCTGTGACGTCTGCAACAGCCCAGAAAGGAGATTGTCCTCTCTGTAAAAAGGTTTATTGTCGGCGTCTGAGAACACTGGTATCCTGCAAGGACTATTGTTCGTCATCCCTCTCGTTCTGTTGTTTGGCTGCTCTCAGGCTGGTTTAGGCTGCTTTCGCCTGGAATGCTTTTTTTTTTTTTTTTTGAGGCACCCACATTATTTAATTATTCACTGCAATTGGGTTTCCCTATTTGCAAAGCACGCTCAGTGCCACACAAGCTTGAGCGCACGTAGCCTCAGGCGCTGCCCCGCTGTGGGACGCTAGTTTCTTGTGCTATTTAGGCGGCAGTTTTGAACTGACGTAAAATCTTCCTGAAATAATGGGGCTAGCATTAAATATACAATGCATTAAAGCACTTATGAATTAATTTTGGCAATACCAAATGCAAAGCTACAAGTTACACTAAAGAAAATCGCAAACAAAACTTTTGCTGTCAGGTGTCCTTTAATTATGAAATAGTTGATGACAATATAACAGGAATCTAGAAGTGTACACTACAGAGTATGCCTAAACATGTCGTCATTAAGGGCATTTCACATAACTCGTATAAAGAAATTGGTTAACTGCTACTGTATAAAACACATAGTTTGGTGTCATGCGGTGCTCGTATGGTATTGCGCTTAAAGGTAAATAAAATAAGGCATGATATTCGCCTTAGGGCCAAGTGTATTAGTTGCATTGTAGAGGGCATTCCAGATCAACCGATCCAATTTTTGATGCTATGGTGCATGCTGCATTAAGATTTTTTTTTTTTTTGATAAAGAAAGCCCTCAAAATGTGAAATTAAACCACAGGACTGTATGCACTACCTTAATGCACTACCTTACTGTAGCACTTTATTTCTGTTATTAGCACCAAACATGGTGCTGCTGAAGTTGTGCATTTTTAGATTGCCAAAAGCAGTGGCACAGCACTTCAATATTCCATCACAAGTTTGAGAAATGCAAATTTAATTTACTGCAAACTTTATATTCTTTCAGAAAGTATAGTCATATCTTATTTATGAGTTCACATCAGCCAATACCTATATTTGTTTCAAAAGATTCATTAAGCACACAATTATGACCAATTGGAATATGTGGTCAGACCCTAGTGGGAATAGACACAGTGAGTTGTAGTGACAATCTACAATTTTTTTTAGGATTTGAATAGGATTTCAGTGATTTCACTCCTGTGTCAACTGCGCCAAAGTGTGCCAAATCATACTTACTGCACCATCCTGATATCAATGAAAATTGCTCCAAACTGTGCCAAAGTTGGATTTGGGAGCCTCTATCACTAGCAATAGCCACACCGGTGCTTAAAAATGTGTGCAGCTTGTGCTCGGGGCCATCAAAGTCACAACCTAGACTTATTCCGCGGAACAAACAGTGGTCACAAGTGCCTTCCAGGTTTATAATTCAGAATGCTCTGCTTTCCGCTGACACATTTTCTGTTGTAAAGGTAGGCTAAAGCTTCAAAATGTGTGCAGCTTGTTCTCGGGGCCACCAAAGTCACAACCTAGACTTATTCCGTGGAACACAGTGGTCGCAAGTGCCTTCCAGGTATATAATTCGCAATGCTCTGCTTTCCGCCGACACATTTTCTGTTGTAAAGGTAGGCTAAAGCTTCAAAATGTGTGCAGCTTGTTCTCGGGGCCACCAAAGTCACAACCTAGACTTATTCCGCGTAACAAACAGTGGTCGCAAGTGCCTTCCAGGTATATACTTCGCAATGCTCTGCTTTCCGCCGACACATTTTTTGTTGTAAAGGTCGGCTCAACAGCAAAACACCTTCTCTGCAGCTAAGAGCTCGTGACGCGTGTTCCAATCGGTAGCGTGTAACTGTGGCGGTGTTTCATCGGCACACGTCGTCTGTTCCAGGAAAGCTGATGATTGCTTTAGTTACGTGAAGTGTAGCTTTTTAAACGAGCTATTTTCAATAACTGCATGTGTGCCGTCAGAATATCTATTTCTGGACATCGAGATCTCATTTTCCGTGCTTCGTGTCCACAGAACATGTGAATGATAGCAACGCGGCGGCACTTTTCTTCAAATGTACTTTTTCGATGGATCTTCATCCCAAAGAGCTTTTGGGTGTGGGTGTGGTTGGGGGGTGCGAACCCAGCACCTAACATTCAAATATAGGGTGGTGGTACTGCGTCGAATCCTCACCTGCCTGCTTTCGCCCCCCACCCGCCCTGTAGGGAACCCTGCACGTGCCTATGCTCAACAGCATGACAGTATTATCTTTGCATCATCGAGTGAAATAGGGAGTGCTCTTAAGATTGTTGGCTCCATAAGATTAGCAATGAATAAATATTTCTAGCCCAGCACAAGAGCCCCAGAATAATTATCCATGTCCTTGAATATAACTGCAACTTGCTTCTCCAGTGTACTCTGGTATGTGAAGTTAGTTGCTTTGGAGGGCTCCCAGATTTAAAATTGAGTGCTCCAAAATAGCAAATCTTGCTGCTCCAAAGTGCTCCAAATTGACAACTTTGTTGCTCCAAGGTGACAATATTGCGGCTCCAAGGTGCTCCAAAATGAAAATTGCTCATTAGAAGACCTTGGTAGCATCACTAGCATTTGCATTCTTAAATTGAGCTTGAAAGTCCCAAAAATTAATGTTGTTCTGCCAGGTATACTAGCCTTGTTACTGCATAAGGAGTCATTTCTATTGGTGTACATACTTAGCTGATGTTTAGGTGCACCATAATTTGGGCTAAAATTATTAGTCTGTATATTATTAGGCATCTCTGCTTTATTTCCTGCTTATTGGAAGCTAAATTGATTCGACACTGAATAGTAGTGCTGCTTTTGCAATATCTAGTACAGTGGTTCTCGAATGGGGGTCCGCCATTTCTATGATCTGCGAAACCCTCACCCACTTAAAAAAAAGAAGTTGCGCCTAAACAAAGTTTAAGTGCGACTGTGCCATGTATTGATGGACTGTTCAAAATGAAGTGATGTGGAAAGTTTGATGTTTTCGGTAGCAATAAAAGGCACATGTTTCACACTCCAGTTGTGTTAATTTACCTACGTACCCCTCCCCACTACTACAAGGATTTCCCCATCACTTCCACCAGTCCACAAGGGGTCCCCGACACATCCGTGGCTAAGAACCACTGATCTAGTGGAACTGAAGATTCATGTTAAGCTGCGGCGCATGCACAGTGTACTGCTGAGCAACAGCATAAGAACCACTGATCTAGTGGAACTGAAGATTCATCTTAAGCTGCGGCGCATGCACAGTGTACTGCTGAGCAACAGCATGTGTTCATACACATGCTGTTGCACAGTCTTCATTGGTAGAGTGCCTCACTTGTTGGTTGGAGTATAAACTATATTGCACTCATCCACTGTTGTTTCAGCATATATTTGAGTGGTTTCATTGGCAGTGCAGATAGAAAAGTTCTGATAAAATAAATTCTACAATTAAGACATTTTGACATGTGAAATTTTCGTAGCACTCGTAAAAACAGAAAAAAGACCCTGAAGATTTATCTATTTAACCCTTTTCTGTAACAAAATTTTAAAATGAATCTTGCTTACCATAAAATTGATGTTTTTAGTTGCTGTCCACTCTATAGGGTTATTCCTGAGGAGAAAACAGTGGCGTTATTTCCTGCAACCTTAGAACTAGCATGGCCCGATGCATGCCCTCCTTGTAAAGAAGACTGGTTACTCACCTAGGGCTAGGAGATGTAACATCACACTGACATTTTGCAATTTGAATTAGGCTCAAAACTAGTGGCAGTATTAGTTCAACAGACTAGTTTTAGTTTGTCTTTAATGATTTATTATTTTGAATTGATATATTTCATTGTGATTGCTGTTTATGTTTACAGGGAAACTTTCTGATGACCTTGCTGTCTCTGGGCCTCCTGGTGGCCCTCTTTGCAGTACCAGAGAATGGAAAAAACCAGCACATCCGTTTGGCCATCCTTGTTGGATTTGCCTTCACCACAGGTATGGAGGACTCTATGCTATATAGAGAACTCCATGCAACCCACCCTCCAAGTTGCAGTGGGTTGCATAGAGCCCTCCTTTGGGTTATACGCAAATTTTAATGTGCAAGTTGGTTTCACAGCATACCTTCACGGTAATGCAAATAAGGCAGCGTCAATACGCATATATTTTAATCTTTTTTCTTCTATAGTTGGTAGTGCCGGACATAACAGGTGGATTATACGCAAGAAACTACGATATTCAGGCTATCCTCAATGTGTGCCGAGCATGCACCACCACTAACGAGCGTGCCAAAGCTTCGCTGAAGGCCTACTACAAGCTAAGCTTTGAAGCTGCGTAATACCATAGATAGCCATAAGCAATTGACAGGAAAGCTACAACTCTACGTGTCATCTTATGGCTTTATTGCCTTTAATCATACGCTGTGTCAGCTGTGTACCTTCGAAGCATATTAGTTCTCAATGATCGCGGTGGTAGCGATGGCGGTTTCCTGCACAGCAGTTGTGGCAAAATGCAGTTTTGTTTTCAGTCTGTGCACACTGGCCGTGCACGTGCATTCAGAACTGATTTGTTCCTATCTGTCATTGCGTCTACCATGCAAGCAGCACTGCCTCGAGTCTGTGCATGTTGGATGCGCGCGTGCTTTCGTTCACATCGACACGGCCTCGTTCGTGTTTTCCCTGGCCATGCATGTGCCTTCATAGTGCCTTAGTTCTCCTTAACTATCACAGGGCAAGTGATGACTAGTGGTAGTTTTGTTTTGAGTGTCAAGTCAAAAACGTGGCGCGAGTTCTTGAACAATTTTACCGCTGCCTTCGCGCGCATCAAACCCACCGGCAGCATCATAGTGAAAGGGCAGGCTGTTGCAGAGCATCTCAATGGCAAAAAAGTTACGCAATGGCAAAAAAAAAATGTGTGTGGTGGTAGAAAAGAGTTTGCAAGGAAGACACAAAAAATGTCTTGATCCTCATTTTAAGTCCACCTACCAGGTACCACGCCTACCTAACCCATTTAGCATTAACTATGTGTTGATACACAGTGCTCTAAAGGCATAATTTTCTATGAATCATTAATTTACTTGTGTGCCCTTTCGTGATTTCGTGCAAAAGGGGCACAAGCATATTACGGTAGCATAAGATAAACCATAAGAGAATGCTGACAAAAAACTAAAAAAGACAGTGAGACCATACAGTGATAGAACAGCCGCATCAGTTATGCTCCTAGTGCTTCTTTGTTCCACATTACTCCAGAATAGCATTACAGTAAAGCAATTGTGTCAAGGCTTTTTCAAAGAAATCTGAAAGCTGCCTCCCTAGTAAAACTGAAATAAAAACACAAACTGTGCTATTATTTAGGTGAAACCAAGTTATCCTCAGCAGCTGTGCAAGCAATTTTAGCAGATTCCAATTGCGTTCTGCGTTAGTAAGGCTTACCACAGCCACTGAGGTTGGGCATTTGTTACCAAAGAACCTATCTTGAAACGTTGAGGTGGCGGTCCTGCGCTGGGGGCAACCGCTCCGCATTTTACCCATTGTTTGCGGATGCACTGTGCTTGCTGCACTCGACAAAGAAATTTGAATTGGGCTAATTCAAAAAGCCTATGATCCTCGCTAGTGTTAATGCCTGGTCCGAAGTGTTGCCTTATAGCAATGAGAGTAGTATGAGCGACTGAAAGCATTTTCGCTGTTAGAGCCTCCATTTTACTGCGAGTACGGCGAAACTATTCAACATAACAAAACCGAATTTGCTGTGCCTTTAGACGAAGTGCTATTCAGGGTTTCTATTAAGAGATATTGGACATAATCTAACTAGTAATTTATTCATGCTCCAATTAACATGGGTAAAATAATGAGTTTTTGTGGGAATATATTTTTTTCAAAGCAGAACAATAATATTTAGTGTCTATGTAGACTACAAAACACTTACTTTCCAATGCGAAGTTGCTTTGTGCTTTCACGAAAACTTGATAAATATTATTGTGTCAAGGCAGCAGTTTATGGCTGTACTTGGTCACGCATTACCGTTGAAGCAACAAAACTATACAAGCTGATACTCTTAACTTGTATATATTGAAGCAGCAAGCCCCTTTTTATGAAGAGAAAGTTCTGTTATCTTTATTAGGGCACCTACAAGACAGCTGTGAATTTAGGTAATTTTTCTGCTGGCCAGTTCTGTTGAAACTTTTTTTTTTTAGATTTTTATTACTGAGTATTGCGCATGAGAAGATGCATGTTGTGTCTTGTATCTACTTGTGCTTACTAACTTGACCACTGAGTGCTTCAAACAAAATATTTTCAGTAAATCATAAATATCACAGGCATTTTTTGGTGGCAACTCCATCTATGAAATGAGAAATCAAGAGGTTTTTATGAGAGTTCAAACGTTCGCCAAATGTGGCGCAATTAAACATAATAAAACGGGGAGAACAGGCATGGCTTATATCCCCAGGCTTCATAGTTTGCCTCACTGGGTAAGTCTAGTCAACGCGCGTAGCGAACGCCAACCGTAAAAGGAGGATGCCTTCTTATGAACGCTTTTCAGTCGCGCCACGTGAGCAGGTGGAGCAATGTCATTAAAGGGCGAATGGTTTCGGTACGCCGGAAGATTGAGCATTCATCAAAACGTCTGCAGAACTAGCGTTCCCCTGCTCGTCTTTAGTAGTGTGCATCTCTTCGTGGTTGAGCTGCTCCTGTTTTGCGCGTTCGAGTGTTTTCGTGCCTGTGAAGTTCAAAATTGTGAGAGCAAGGACGCTGACATGCCGTGCGAATTATATGTATGCAGTTCCGCTTCAAAGGGGAACCGATGTTTTTGTTTTATTGCCTTGCATATGACGACTGTTCATATTTCACATACTCTACAAAATACAAAAGTACGACAAATTAAAATGAACCGTCAGCTATGAGCTAACTATTGACCAATACTTTGGCATTTCGTACCAATGGTTCGATGCGCACAGTCCTCTCTGGTACATGATGCACACACTGATGCGCAAAAAGTATTGTCGCACAGATCTCGCTTCTACGTCTGCATTCGGTGAACCTTCTCAAACCTTGTAACTGCAGAGAATTTCAGAGTAAGCCTGTAGAGCACCTTGCCGACAACTTCCACTGACCAGTATTAGTAAGGTGTACCCCAGGAGGTGCTAAATACATCTTAGTTGCAACGATACGACAGAAGCGAGACTTTTCATCTATCTACCTACCTACTATCTACCTATCTACTTATGTCCCTCCATCCATCCAGCCAGCCGCTTACGTCTGGGTGCTCTCGTGATCACCCGCTTAATTTGGCATGAACCAAAATTAGTATGGGAGGATAAGCTAGTTTGATTAATATGATGGGATGGTCAAAACAAATACTAGACAGATTTAGTTGCGCGTCTGCAGCAGTCGTACGGACGCAGCCTGCCAGCAGTTTGCAGTGGAAGGCTGCGTCTGTAGGGCTGCTGCGGACCCGCAACTAAATCTATCATAATCCCGTCACTAGAGTGTACTAAAACAGGGGAGTGCCCGGATTGAGCTACGAAAAGTGAAGCCCAAACGGGGTCAAACCGAGTGTGGCGCTGCGATCAATAGTCTTCAATGTGTCATTTTAAAAGCTGTGTGCGGCTCTGTCGAAGTGGTCGAGAGGTAGAATGCTTGCTTCCCCCCAAAAGACCAGGGTCGAATCACAGCTGTGGATTGCAAGTTTTTTTGTTTTTTTTAGTTTCACTTGTACATGTTATTCGTTTGGTTTTTTTCTAAGTCTAACTTCATTTGGTGCAAGTTCTGACGAAAAGTCACGCGAAATGTGAAGTAAAGAAGAAGAAATTTGACAGCGAAGAAATTTGGAGCGTTTTGCTCCACTTGAGCAAAACGATGATGGTTTCAGTCTGCCAGCAGTCGCTGGGGCACGTTATGTCGTTAAAGCTATGCCAACTGTTAGCCGATTGTAGGTGAAACTCCATTCACGTTAGTGCTCCTTGCTTTTCGTCACCTCGCACGACATGCAAGAGCTGCGCGAGGTGACACTAACCGTACTTGCACGCGCAATTATCTCGCTTTTTGCAAACGGGGGTGAGTGGCATCGTCTGGTGTCTTTTTTCAAACTACAGTAAAAGCTTTTTAACCCATATCTCATGGGACCAGTGAAAATGACAGTTAACCCAATTATGGATTATCGAATGAGATATCAAAACGAAATGAAAATGTACTCGGAACAAATCTTTACTTCATGAACAACTGCGTCAACTTTGTCTCAATTTTGTCTGCCTCGTCATCGGAATTAGTGCTAGAACGATGTTCTTCAACCGCATGTTTAGGTGGTGGGCACGCTCGCTGTCGCGAGAACTGATGCAGAACTCTGTGAAGACTGCGAGAGGTTCGGCGGCCTCCTGCATGGTGCAATGTCACGTTGGCGTAACTTGAATGTCATTATCGCTACAGTGATTCTTGTTCTCAAGCACTTCAGATATGTCATCATCAGTCGGCAAACCAGCAACAGCCACACCATCACCGTGTGGAAATACAGCCCGACAACGTAATGACGGTTTCTATGTCAAAGCGCCAACTCGTCCAACAGTCAACTCTTTTGATATACCCGAGCTGCACATGCTATGTACAAAGTCGCAACGCAAAGAAATCGACAGCGTAGGTAGGATAGGCCATGGGTAGGTGTTGCGGGCAACTGGGGTAGCGGTGGCTGCGCATGCGGCGCATTTCGCAGACTATTGATGCATCGGTGGCCCAAGCGCTTTAGTCGGTTGGCGACTAGCGCCACCTGGCCACTTCCCTCCTCACTCACTATCATGATCATATTCTGCTGCTGTTCGTTCGGTTTCAGTTTTTCCAAAACTTCGGTTCTGCCGTCTGGTTACGGCAGCGAAGCCAGGATTGATGCTTTTAGTAACAAAAATTTGTTACTGAAAGCATGGAGCACCGATAGCCCTCTCTGCAATCGTCCAAGTTAACTGGTGCGCGTCTAAATCCGTCTGAATTAACGAGCATTTGACACCATTGAAATATACAGTTTTGCCGGAACCGTGCTGCGTGTCCAAGTTAACCGGAGATCCTGATAAACAAGCTTTTACTGTATTGGCAAGATGGAGGTAGTGGAGCCGCCACCTTAGGCCAAATAGAATTGCTCTTGCAGTGCAATTTGAGCACACGAATTCTAAAATTCTAAGTTTACAATTCATTTCATACAATCAAAGTGCTAGAAGCAAAGACCAGTCCCATTGTGCGCCGTCAACTTCAGTCAAGCTGGTGTGCTCCAGTATCTTTGACACATGGATGGAGCTCGCTGTCAGCTGATTTGATCTTCCAGGGGATTTGGAATCTCAAATGTGCTGGACGGCAGCCAGAACGACCAATTGTGGGAAGATAATGTGAAAGTGGCCAGCAGTCAATACGACTGGCGTTTATGGTGAAGATGAGTGAAGTGCGGTAAAAAAGCTGTTTTCAAATAGTTTATGCGTGCATTACAGCATTTTCTGTTCAACCTGGAAAAGTTCCCATAAAATTTATCCCGCTTAATAAATGTACACAACTTTGCTTTGTTTTTTTGGGAAAAGTGTGCTCATTACGAGAGTACATATAATATGTCTAGTTCATCGAACTGGGTGCATTGAAGCAAGAGAAATGATAATCAGTTATAACTGCATATTGTGAACGGTCACCTGCTATCCTGTATTGGAGATGAAATTGAGCCCACATGCATCTTTTGGCACTATTTGATATCACTGGAATGTGGCTTGTGTTCAGTATCAAGCAGCCAACGGCACTATACTTGCCAGTGCTGACAAATGCACCAGATGTTGATTTGGGTTGTCACTGATGTTCTTTTGGGAAAATAGTCAAGTTACGGCTGCCTTCAGGGCTCGCTTTGCAGTGGGAGATGCTGAGCTGGGTCACCGGCTGGGCCATGACGAGGGGCAGGGGTGGATGAATGGGTTCTGACGCCTGCACCCTACCATGTCTTTCCAAAATTTTTTGATGCTTTAACTTTTTGGATGATACAAAAATATTTACACACCTTCACAGTGACCACCAGTGGCCAAAGCTAGCAGTTCTACACATTCACACGCTCACCACAGGAAAAAACAAAATGGGTACCGGCATTCTCGGCGAGAGGATCAAATGTACATGGCGATTGATTGCTGTTGAATTTGTTGACATCACAACTGTTGTAGTTTGACAGTTCTGAAAACGTGTTTTTATGATGTGGCTACAAATCAGCGGCATTGAGTAGCTAGGGGCTGTTGCAGTAGCTTTTGCTTTTTTTTTTTTTCTTCCAAAGAGAAATTTATTCACTAAGGCCTAAGTGGTGCCAAAGTGGTCTGTGCGACAATTTGAGAGTGGCATGTGTATTGCTACTAGCCATGTTTGCATTGTCTGGTACCAGAATATGTCACTGTAATTGTTTCATCTGTTGGAGCACTCCGAGCTATACATTGTGTGTAACTGACAATTCACAGAGGATAGATACAAATTTCATAAACCGATGAATGGAAGTTTGCTACGTATCAAAGTATGAAAATATGTACTGCTGTACTAAGTTTGGTGCTAATTTTATGTGCATGGCTAGAACTTCTCTCACACAGACTTCTTTCTTACCTCCTTTTCAAAGGTTTGGGCATGGGCCCTCTTCTGGACATTGTCGTGTCAGTTGACCCATCTATCATCTCTACTGCATTCCTGGCTACATGTGCAGTCTTCACTTGCTTCTCTCTCAGTGCTTTGTACACCGACCATTGCCGTTGGATCTACATTGGCGGTAAGTGGGCTCTGGAATATTTTATCTTGTCGTTCGATATTTTTGCTTTGCTTTTCAGGGAGTACTTATGCGACGTTTTTCGCTTCTCATTTTCTTGCTATTAATGAATCTCCAAACTTTCTTAAGCCTCTCAGAAGGAGGGCGCAAATATCATTGTGTCCTTAATATACTATCTTACTTGCATATACAGTGTCCTCCACTCTTAACACTGCTCAGTGTGCCCGCACTACGGTGAGTGCCATTGCATTCATTGCGGCCATGCATTGAAGTGAAGGGGCATAGCCGCATGGGGTAAGCAGTCTGCTAGGCTTGTGTGAATAGTGAATTTTTAGGCACGAATTGAATTCGAAGCGAATAACAATTTTGGTAGAATAATTTCGAAACCAATTCGAGTAGTATGTCTCTCTTATGAACAAAAATAAGTACATCAGTCGGGATCTAACTAACCTGCACAATATTTAAAAAAAAATGGAAACAAGGCCTGTGCAAATACCATTTTTTTTTTTGTTCAAAGGAAGTGGAAACAATCTTTAATAGTAGCACAATTTGAGTTTCAGTAGGACTCAAGTGATAACATGTAAAATATGCCATGTTTCAAAATTTATTATACCTGGAGCCTATAAGCCCGTATATATGCAAGAGTAATATGTTTATTTAACCTTGAGGTGTTTCGCGACAGTGCCAGTTTTTCCTAAACAGGTGTATTCACAGTATAGCACTCCTCCACTGCAGTGCAACTATCTTCATAAGGGGGTTAATGTGGACTAATGTACACTTGGATAAGTGCTTTCACGGCTCCTTCAGTGAAACAACCTTTACAAGAGGTGACGTGCGGATTAATATGCACCTATTCGTTCATTTTGTATACTTTGTAATTTTGAACAATATGAATTCGAATGTAGTAATAGTTCGAATATTGAAAGCATTCGAAGATTCGCACAAGCCTACAGTTAGCATCACCTGCTACAGTGCTGGAGCATGCCGCTGTTGTGCTGCGGGTAAGTGCAGCAAGAGTGATTTGCGTATGTGCTTACATCATTTCAGTAAAATGCATGGCCGCACAGGGTGCACTAGTGCTCTGTGAAAAAAAAAAAAAAGCTACACTGAGTTGTGTTCACTGTTAAAGTGGACAGCTTTATTCGAACCGGTTTTGGTCTCAGCATGAGAAAGATGCGCCGTGACGTCGCATAGGCTGGGCGATTTTGATTCTGCAGTCTCTGCATCTGAGACACTAGGGAATAACCAGGAGGAACATGCCTTGTCAGCTTTATGAGTGAATGTCAGCATATGTGTAGCCCTATTGGGCCACAATGTTAGCAATGTATGCCATGGTCTTTCACTGATGTTGTTGATACCAACCAGCCTAACATTTCAAGATTCATTGTAGATCTGTTGGCTGTATGCATCGAGGAACCCCGCAGGGGCGCCTGCGCAAGTAGGCATTTGGTGTGTAGCGACACCACGGACCCGAGCTAACGGGGGAGTTTCTACTCCCTCCCACGCCTAGCAGTGCGTGGCTTTGCCGTGTCCGGGGAAAAGGGGATCCTGGGGGTTGAGCCGACGCTGGGTGATTGGACCTTTAAGGCCCCCCGGCAGAGGCAACACACCCCTTTGGCCCCGGCTTCACGTAGACGGCACCCCTGGGCTGACCCACCCAGGGGAAATCGGCAGTCGCCTTTTCCTATCTCTCTCTTCCTACAAATTCGTCTTTATCTCTCACTTTTTACCTGTCCTGTCTTCTCCTCTCTTCTGTTTACTTCCAAACTTCCTGGCGGCTAGGGTTAACCCTGTGCAAATAGCCTACCTTGGTCTAGGCGCATTGGGTTATAGTAGCGTTGTACGGCTGGCGTCTGCAGGTTTTAGCACCTGCAAACTTGCAGCGTCCCCTTGTTGGGCTCCGTGGTGGGTGGCCGCCAACGCTGCTGAACAAAAATAAGACCGGCATGCATGGAGCATTCCCTCAACTGTCTGATCGTACCGGCCTAAAGCGGGTACGCACCGACGACATAAATTTCTTCAACCAGCCAATAGAAACTTTTCCCCACTTCCACGTCATTCACTGTGAAAAAACCGGAAAGCAAGCCAGGACCGTATCTCCTTTCGTAGTTGCCAGGTGTCTTACTGAAACTCTCGGGGCTGGATACAAAGTAACCAAAATGGCTAGCGGAGACCTTCTTCTCGAAATTCGGGACAAAGCACAATTTGTAAAGCTAGACAGCCTCTCAACGTTTGGTGACGTACCGATCACCGTAACACCACACAGATCCATGAACATCACTCGCGGAGTGGTATCTGATGCAGACTTACTTGAACTCACCGAAACTGAACTTTTGGAAGTGTGGAAGAGCCAAAATGTCAATAATGTACAGAGAATTATCATTAGAAGAGATAATAAGGAAATACCAACGAAACACTTGATACTCACGTTTGCATCCAGTAAACTACCAGATTCCATTCAAACAGGGTACACAAAGACATCTATCAGGCCGTATATACCAAACCCTCGTCGTTGCTTCCAATGCCAGAGGTATGGCCATGGCTCTAAAACCTGTCGTGGTCGCCAGACTTGTGCACAATGTGGAGTCCTAGGCCACGTGTCTGAGAACTGCAAACAACCGCCACACTGTGTAATCTGCGAAGGAAAACATGCCGCATATTCACGCTCCTGCACATACTGGAAAAAAGAAAAAGAAATAATTACATTGAAGGTGAAGGAGAACATTACGTTTAAGGAAGCACGGCGAAGAGTCGCTCCATTCTATGGACCTACATACGCTGATGCGGCGCGTCAGGGGGCACCGCCGCACCAGCCCTCGCCACCCCTTCGGCCCGCGCAGAGCGAGCCGTCGGCTGTGGCACCTGCCCCCAAGGCGGCTGTAGCCCAGGCTACACCGCCTACTCCCAAACAGAGACCGGAGACTCCAGAGTCTTCGGGTCTCAAGGCCTCCCCTCACCAGGCGAGGCCCAAAATCCGAACTAACAGCCCGCACGTGCGGGCATCCAGTGCCTCCGAGGAGGCAATGGATACGTCGGCACCCTTGGTGCTGAAAGAGCGGCGTGGCTCCTTGGAGCTCGCCAAGAAAACAAAAAAGCAAATAACAGGGCCTGGTGACGGCCCTGGTAAGTGAACTCAAACTCCCCGTCTAAACAGCCACTCGCTTTTCATACACACAGCATTATTTTACATTCACCATGAACACTCAAATTATACAATAGAACGTCAGGGGCCTTCTCAGAAACCTTGACGACATCCAAGAACTCTTACACGAACACTCACCAAAAGTGCTGTGCGTACAAGAAACACACCTTAATTCAAAACACACAAATTTTCTTCGTAAATACGTTATTTTTCGAAAGGACCGTGATGATGCCATGACATCATCCGGAGGTGTTGCCATCATAGTGAATCAAGGAATTGCATGCACACACTTACAACTCCAAACATCCCTTGAGGCAGTGGCTGTTCGAGCGGTTCTTTTTGGTAAACTGATCACAATCTGCACTATTTACATTCCTCCTAGCTATCAGCTACAAAAACGTGATTTACACTCTTTAATTGATGAACTTCTGGAACCATATGTTCTCCTTGGAGACTTTAATGCGCATAGCAGGCTATGGGGTGACTCTCGGTATGACGCGGGAGGTCGACTGATCGAACAGTTCCTTCTCTCGTTGAGCGCGTCTCCTAAACCGAAAAGAACCAACCTATTATAATCTCGCCAATAACACCTACTCCTCCATAGACCTAAGCATAGTATCTCCATCCCTTGTGTCTCTACTCCAGTGGAAAGTCGTCAGTAATCTGTACGGAAGTGACCACTTCCCCGTAGTTTTGAGCAGAAATACAGTAACTGAGTGTCCACCACGTGTTCCCAAGTGGCTCATAAACAGAGCCGACTGGGAACAGTTTTATACCATCGCTCGTCTAGGTTGGAATGACATATGTACTTTGAACATTGATGTTGCTGTCAACTTCTTCACAGCGTTTTTGATTGATGCTGCAACAAAATGCATCCCACAAACAAATGGACACCCTGGAAAACGGCGTGTGCCATGGTGGAACTCTGAATGCCGAAACGCGCGCAAACAGCAAAACAGAGCTTGGAGGCTGCTTCGGAACTCACCGACAGCCGAAAATCTGGACACCTTCAAGAAAATAAAGTCTCAAGCTAGGAGAACGCGTCGGCAGGCCAGAAGAGAAAGCTGGCAGAAGCTTTTGTCAGGGATCAATTCATACACACAAGAGGCCAAAGTCTGGAACATGGTCGGTAGGATAGCAGGGAAACAGGTACACACACTTCCACTCGTAAACACTCAAGGTGATACCTTGGAAGATCAGGCAAACTTCCTCGGGGCACATTTTGAACGGGTATCCAACTCGTCCCACTATACTGCCACTTTCGAAAAATACAGAACAAGAATAGAAAAGCAGACACTCGAACACAAATCCACTAGATACGAGGCATATAACCAAGCTTTCAGTCTAGCGGAGCTCCGAACATCCCTAAACCCCTGCAGTACTTCTGCCCCAGGTTCTGACCGTGTGGTGTATGAAATGTTAAAAAACCTACCAGCCGAAACACGAAAAACCCTACTTTGTTTGTACAATGCTATCTGGTTTTCTGGCACTATCCCTACCTCCTGGAAAGAGGCTATTATTATTCCCATTTTGAAAGAGGGCAAGGACCCTTCTTTAGCTTCAAGTTATAGGCCTATTGCACTTACAAGCTGCTTGTGCAAAGTATTCGAAAAAATGATAAACTGCCGACTTGTACATATCCTTGAAACAATTTGCTTGACCCATTTCAGTGCGGGTTTCGAGAAAGTAGATCCACCACAGACCACCTTGTTCGTATCGAGGCACAGATCAAAGACTTCTTCGTCCATAAACAATATTTTCTCTCTGTGTTCCTCGATATCGAAAAGGCGTATGATACAACATGGCGTTTCGGAATTCTAAGAGACCTGTCCCACCTTGGTGTGCGCGGAAGAATGTTTCATATAATCGAAAGTTACCTGTCAAACCGGACATTCCGTGTCCGTCTGGGCAGTGTGCTCTCCCAAACATTTGTTCAGGAAACAGGCGTGCCACAAGGTGGCATGCTTAGTTGCACACTTTTTATTATCAAAATGAATTCTTTGCACTTGTTCATTCCCCGCAATATGTTCTATTGTACATATGTAGAAGACGTTCAGCTTGGCTTCAAGTCATGCAACTTGGCCATGTGTGAGCGGCAGGTTCAGCTTGGTTTAAATAAGGTCTCCAAATGGGCAGATGAAAACGGATTTCGACTTAACCCACAAAAAAGCACGTGTGTTTTGTTCTCTCGAAAGAGAGGCATGCACTCGGAACCTGACATTCGACTGAACGGGCAACGTCTGTCCGTCAAAGCCGAGCATAAATTCTTAGGCTTAATCTTGGACAACAAGTTGACCTTCGTACCGTACATCAAGTATTTAAAAACAAAATGTTTAAAAGCCATGAATGTTATAAAAGTGTTGTCACGTACTACGTGAGGTAGTGATAGGCAGTGCCTCATGAACCTCTATAGAAGCCTCATTCGCACCCGCTTAGATTATGGGGCCGTTGTCTATCAGTCTGCTACTCAAAGTGCCTTGAAGATGCTGGACCCCGTGCACCATTTGGGCATCCGCCTTTCTACGGGTGCTTTTCGCACCAGCCCCGTAGAAAGCCTTTATGTTGAGTCAAATGAGTGGTCGCTTCATCTGCAGAGAACTTGCATGTCCTTTGTTTATTTTCTTAAGATGAAAGCAGACAAGGAGCACCCCTCATACTCTACAATTAATGATTTGTCGAGCTCAACTCTGTTTCAAAGCAGGCCTTCGATGAGGCAGCCCTTCTCAGTTCGCCTGAAGTGTCTAGCTGTAGAAACTGCAGTGTCACTTGAACACAGTTTAATGGCTCCTGTAGCATACCCGCCACCGTGGCAGTGGCAGACTATAGACTGCGATGTGTCTTTCCTAGAAGTTACAAAACATGCACCTATTGCCCATATCCGAACATACTTTTTGGAACTTCAACACAAATACACACATCCTGAGTTCTTCACAGATGCCTCCAAGACTAACTCCTCTGTGTCCTACGCTGCTGTCGGCCCATCCTTTTCGGATGCTGGCCCTCTACATCCACGCACAAGTATCTTCACAGCGGAAGCTTACGCGATACTTGTGGCAGCTAAACACATCAAACAATTACAAATACAAAAAGCAGTAATTTATACAGACTCCCTCAGTGTGGTAACGGCTCTGCACAGTCTTAAAAAACAAAAAAACCCGGTCCTTGTCTCACTTTACTCCATTTTGTGCACACTCTACACACTCGAACATGTTGTAGTGTGCTGGGTGCCAGGGCACCGTGAGATCCAAGGCAACGTGAGGGCGGATCAGCTCGCTGCATCCGTCCATGAGAGCACCGCCATTACATCCATATCAATCCCGGCCCTTGATCTTAAGCCGTCTCTCAAACGAAACCTCAGGGACTACTGGCAGAGCAAGTGGGATACACACACACAAAACAAACTACACGTTATCAAGCCGCACCTTGGCCATTGGCCACCAGTATCAAAATCACGTCTAACAGAGGTAACACTAACAAGACTCAGGATAGGACACACATACACGACACACACACATCTTTTGTCCGGTGGCGATCCACCATTGTGTGACAGATGTGGTGAAGCATTAACAGTCCTTCACATTTTAATTCAGTGCAAACAATTGGACACTGTAAGAAAACAACACTTTCCATTACCCTACCGACAACATATACCTTTACACCTTGCAATGTTCGTCGGTAGGGAACCGCTTTTTAGTCACAAATCATTGTTAGCGTTTTTAAAGAAATTCATAGTTTTCATATCATATACCCGGGCATCCCGTAGCATGACCTCTCCAGAGAGGTTTTTGCTGCGGTGGTTACACAAGAAAGCACTTGCCTCACGGCCCTTGGACGCAAGGGTATGAACGAGTGAGGCACTTGTGCTAATGCCATACATATCCACCATCGTCTTTTATTATCACCAACTTTTGTCATCTATTCACACCACACACACCTTTCACGGCATGGTCATGATTTTATTACTTGTATGTTTTTACCCGCCTCACCGCGAGGAATTTTATGGCCCTTATACAGCCGCTTATCACAATCATTGTCCATATTTTTAGTAAGATGAACTGGCGCTCTTTGGCCGTGAAATGGCCCTTGCGCCATAAAACATCAAACATCATCATCATGCATCGAGGAAGCATAGTAGTTTCTCCTTCTGTCACCTTGGTTTCACTTTTTCATCATTTGACAAATGCCATGCATATATGCAGCATTCCCAGAGTATGATTGAGTACATAGTTATGAATTACTGCTACATTTGAGAAGTTCTGGGGTGCAGACAGTGTGGTTTGTTTGTTACAGTGTGCTCTATGTTTGCACAGTCGACAACTGGTAGTTCGCACTCCTCTAGCAAAATAAATCAGTCCGTATTATCAAATGTCAAAAACAAATGTCGGAAAAAAGTACTTTTATTGACTCTTCAGCGACCTGGAGGCCGGAAAAGGCTGTCAGTGCGTTGCTGCACACTTCTGCTTACATGCAACCAAGTCGGTCTGTATTTCCGCCAGTAGGGTATGCTCACTGTAGGACCACAAATAGGACAACCAAGGAACTGTGAGGGCGTGGGACAGGCCTGCGTGCAACTGCTCTGGAGCACATGGTGTGCCATCGTCAGCAGAGTCATAACCACTGTTTGGCGGTTGTAGAGCCTGCTTAATTCTGTCGTTCAATTCGACACATGAGGACACCACTGTCAACATTTGGCAAGGCCTCAAACGTAACTGCGTCAGGATTCGGCACACCGCAGCCTCGCAGGTTGTCAATAACGTCTTCGCTTTAGCTCATTGCGCTGGGCAGCTGATCCAGCTCTTCAGTTGCGGTGTTGGGGGCTTCAACTCTCGAAACGTTAAACTCTCAGGCAACTTCGACTTGCGGGTGACCACTGAGCACTTCCAGAATAACGGCAGCTTTCCTTTCCATGGTTAGCGTTGTGTATGTCTGCCTTGTTTCGTCGTCGTCAGCGTGGCCTTCGGCACTGGCTGTGAGGGCACCGTTAGTGCCATTTAACACAGATCTCTTGGAACAGCAAAGTGAAATATAAAGCAGGTCTCGACACAAAACTGAACGTGCGCAGAATTAAGCAGAACGCAGTATACAACAAAATGGCACCGATAGCAGTACAGCGTCATAACAGCGCGGGGATACCGGAACCGGAACAAAAGATGTTTGTGATGTCGATACGACCTCCCATAGTTGAGCAGTGCCTCTAAGATTGGAAAGCTTCACAAATCACCAGTTGG
The DNA here is from genome assembly GCF_043290135.1 of Rhipicephalus microplus. NCBI lineage: Eukaryota > Metazoa > Arthropoda > Arachnida > Ixodida > Ixodidae > Rhipicephalus > Rhipicephalus microplus. The sequence continues at coordinate 18,975,595 of NC_134710.1, forward strand.
CTTTCATTTTTCATCTCTGTGGCCACACTTTGTGCAGTATGGGTAACGAAGGAGATAATGGCTGCCGATTCAGTGTGCACGCTAGTTTCGGTCATAGTCCGGGTTATCGAATCGAGATCTGGTAGCTGCCCGAAATATTGGTCATCTTTGCAACATTAATTCTACCGGGCCATCGGCGGTGCCATGCGGCTGTCCAAATTACTGAGCATGTCCGAATAATCGGTGTCAGATTTATCGGTCTGCGACTGTACGAGCTGTATGATCAATGTTGGTCTCGAATTTTCTTTTAAGGGGAGACGCAGGTCTGGAAGGCCAAAACTTTCCGAAAAACCTATTTTTTGAAGTATTTTTAAAGATAATATACAGGGTCTGAAAAAGGTGTTTCTAAAATGCTAGTGTTTCTAAAATGCTATTGCCATGTAATGCATATTTGTCAAGTAATTCGGTCTCTGTCAGTTTTGTGACCATTTCCACTCTCGAAATCACCCCAAAAACTGTCATATTCCACGCTGTGGCGTCTGAGAACCACGCCAAGTAGCGTGGCCATTTTGGTCTCATTTGAAAGACGTATTCTTCTTTTGTCTGTTCCTAGCGAAGGACGCTTATCGTCTGTTCCAAGATCGACATGCTCGTGGTTCGCGCAGAACAGCGAACGGACAAACTGCGTTGAATTGAATTTTTTTTTCACCCTGACCGTTTCACCGAGATGAGTGTACACGAAAACTTATAACAGTTACGTGAGTATAAAAGTGATTTCCGCCTCGCAGAAGGCTGCCGCGCAGGTTACTGGTGACTGTGCGAGTACCGTCAAATTGTTGTATGCCGATCTGAACTATGAAAACTGTGGAAACATCTGGCATGCAATGAAAGGAAAGTGCATGAAGAATGATGACATCTATACTCCTGGTGACTTCAGCATCATTACTGCACTGATTTACACCTTTACCTGTTGAATATACATACTCACCGTGTCCCTAAACATCTTGTCTCGTTTTCTCAAAACATTTTTCATCATGTCCGAGGCCATTGCTCACAGTATCTTCTGATCTAGTGGTGGGATTTCGATAATTTTTGCAGCATTTGAAAGCTTATACATGAGTGCAACAAACTTTAAAAATTATGGTAACCTTGTTAAAACTGTGCTTTAATTAGTAATACATTTAAGCAACAGTTTCAGATTTCTGCTGAGTCCACTTGTTAAGGCCATAACTCTTGAACCAATGAAGCTAAAAATAAAATTATGGTTTCCATGCACTTCCTGTTTTTTTACCGAACACTGTGATAGCTGATTTGCAGCAATCTCTTATGAATAAGCTGTCTAAACAGTGGGGAAAATGTAAATTTATGAAACAGTCAATGTTTTAAAATCTGGAAGTGACAGCTGAAAACCAATTGCATTTGTTTTCAGCTGTGAAAATTGCACATCATATAAAAATGTTGGCTCTAAATACTTAAAATTGAAAAAAAAAAAAAAGTTTTTTAAGACCAGTGTCTCCCCAACAAGCACCAGGAATTGCCTTTGCTGCATTGCGGGCTGTATATATAGTGGTGTGCAACTCTTTGTGCACGACTGCCAGCGAGTGAAGTGGCTGCAGGTGATTGGTATACAAAGCATCAGGTTCTTAATATCTGATAAACACCTAAATCTATGCATTGTAGTGCTCATTTTATGCCAGAAGATTACCACCACAAGAACTTTTTAATGGGCAAGTTGATGCTAGAGTTTGCTAAACATGTTAATTGCAGCGTAAAGAAACAAAAAAAAACGAACTCCACCACAACTATTTTTATATTTAGTCTGGAAACCTCTTACTGTTTCTGGTTTATGTTGGGCCATCATTGCAGAGCTGTTAAACTTGTGAAATAGAGAATGACGCATGCTGAAGTCTCTTGAAGGATTATATTATGTTACATAGTGAATAAGTACTACTTTAATGTGGGTGCTTGGCTTTGCACAATGAGTGAAAAGGGGAATCTTTTCATGACATTAAATTGTTTGACTATTTTTTTCTTTCAGGAACACTGATGTCAATCCTGTCCATCATGTCTATGTTCTCTCTGGTCAACCTGTTCATGGGCTCATTCTTCTTGTTCCAGGTATGCTGCATCATTAGTTAAGGGGAGACACGGCTCTTGGGACCTGAAAATTTGTTCAAAATCGAGTTTTCAAAAGTGTCATTTTTGTATTCTTTCTATCATCGTGCACCTGTGTGCAAGTTTTCGTTGCAAAATACTGCGTATTAACGGCATAACAGTAAATGAAATATGCGTTGGGACGCCCTTAACCCTTTAAACTGAGAACAAATCGCGCTTATTTGAGAACAAATCGCGCTTATTTCGGCTGCCTGTAACTCCTGAACGGGGCCCGCTCGAACGTGGCCATTTTGGTATCGTTGACAAGCTCTCGCATGGCTTTTTTCTCGCTCGGTCGGGCAACACTGAGCTTGCCACCTTTTGAAATAAAAAAAGAAAGAAAATAGTCTGCATTAAACGTCATTGACCACTTGAGATCACATGGCTAAAATGGCACCGCCTGATTGGCTTAGGGCTAAAATGGCACCGCCTGATTGGCTTAGGTGCCATTTTGACTTGGGTTACGGTGATACGACGAACATATTTGGAGAACCAAAAAAGCATAATTCAGTGTATCAGTTCGGCCGAAGGGGAGTCAAAATGAAAAAACGTGCTAACGGCACATCACGGGTTGCTGCGACCGATCAGCAAGCGGCCGTCGTTGCTTCGGCGCCCGATAACGGCAATGGAGGTGATACCGGTCCGCTCCACAAAGGCACTGCAACCGACGAGCAGGCGACTCGCGGTGTCGGGGCATTTGGTATCGTCAGCGCAGGTGATAATGGTCCGCCAGATGCGGGCATGCCATCGCGCGGCTCTACAAGGGATCAGCAAGTGACCGGCAGCAATGCAGCTGACCGCGATCCGCCCAAGAACGATGGCATTCTTCGCGCTGGCTCTGGCCGTGTGCAAGTTAACATTAGAGCTGTCACGAGCAGCAAAATAGCGCAAGTGTTCGGGAGCAGGATATTCTTCATAAACTTGAGTCGACACCGGCAACAGCGCGAAAGACTGCAGTTTTTACCGGTGCAAGCGACGAGTCATCGGCCTCCACCGCGGACTTTGCAGCTCTGTATGTGATGGTTGACATGGAGGTGCTGAATGAGCTGCTTGCTGCTTCACTATGCTGCAGAGTATATGGTAGTATATGGTAGGTGCACAAAATTAGTCACGGGCGATTGTGAATACGGCCTCGCTAAAAAAATGAACGTGAAGTGCGACTGTTGTGGCGAAGTCATGACGGCATGAAACTCGCGCCGAGTCAAAGGTGATAAGTCCTGCAATGCATTTGTGGTAAACATTTTATCTACGCGTGCGATGCTCTGCAGTGGGAACGGCCCGATAGCAAGCAATGAACGATATTTTTGCGGCGATAGGACTATCGCGGCGGGGGCTGCACAATAAGACGTTTTAAGAGCACTTGAAAAAACCTTACAACTGGCTGCCACCCAAGCTGCCGCGACCGTTATGACTCTGTGCGCGAGTGAAGTAAAGGAGTTATACGAGGAAATGTGTTTTGGGCACAAAAAGAACATTGCCCTGTGCTACGACGGCACTTGGTTGACGAGGGGGCATTCCTCTCACATTGGTGTTGGAACGGTTGTCGAACTGTTTACTGGATACGTGATTGACTACCATGTGATGTCCAACTTTTGTTTGGGTTGTGAGAACGGCCCTAAGCCAGGAAGTGAAGGCTATGATATCTGGAAGTCAAGCCACGAGCGCCAGAAGAATTCAAGCTGCAAGTCTGGCCAAATGGACATAGAAGCTGGGGAAATTTTGTTCGGACGATCACTTTAGCGGCATGACCTTCGTTACACTATGGTGTTGTGCGATGGTGACAACCACACATACAACGCCATAAAAGAAACGAAAATTTATGTCTACTTTGAAGTGGAGAAGGAGGATTGCATAAACCACATCAAGAAACGTATTGGTACTGCACTACGCAATGTAGTACAACACAAGGTGAAAGGCAGACGAAGCCTTGGTGGCAAGGGTGGATTGACTGCTGAACTGATTGACAGGTTGGCTGTCTACTATGGGTGAGTGCTAAAATCGCACGTAGGTGATGTTGAAGCCATGAGCCGGGCAGTGATGGCGAAGTTTCGTCACGTCACCTCTACCGACAGTTGCCCGAACAACCAACTGTGCCCAACTGGTGAGCAATCTTGGTGCCGCCACAACGCAGCAAAGGCTAAAAGCCAGAGCCCAAGCACAAATATAACTTGCCTAGGGATGTGGCTGCAGCTCTCTTGCCAGTTTACCAGCGATTGTCGGAGAGGTAACTGCTGCAAAGGTGCTGCCCAGAACTCAAATGAGTCTTTCCACTCAGTAATCTGGAGCTTACTGGCAAAAGAGCAGCACTGGTCATTGTTCGCAGTACAGGCAGCTCTAGCGGAGGCTGTGCTGCGTTTTAATGCTGGTAATGAGCACGTTGCTACGGCCGTGCTAGCAGAACTGAATGTGGACATAACATCTACTGGGTTCATCAGGGCAAGGGAAAAGGACCTGCGGCGTAGCACAAGTTCTGCTAAAAAAAAAGGGGCAGCGTCACTTGGCCTTACTAAGGCAGTGAATAAAAGGCACCATGACAAAATGCATCCCGATAACTCCCCTGGATCATTTTGAGATGCATTTTCTTTGGAGGGAGAGTGTTCAAATGTTTGACATGCTGTAACTTTAGCCCAAATCACTCTAGAACATTCATTCTTGTATCATTTCAAGCTCTGACAACACAGGATCATTTTCATATGCCAGTTTCTTTGATCACAACCAGCAACTCCTAACTAGCCAATTAAAAAAACACATTTCTCGATATTTTGAAAAGTACTTGTTGCAAAGAAAAAGTTATTGCACATTTGAAATCAGCATGTCAAAATACGTAATGCATGCAAGTTTGATCAAAATGTACCCTTAAATAAAAAAGTTTAAGTGGGGTGTCCCCCTTAAAGGAGCGCTGTCATCAAATTTACTCATGTCAAGATTTTTGCGTCGACGAGTAGCTATTGACCCCCTAGAAGCGATTCGCGACCTAAAATGCGTATGAGGTACGAATGAATATCTGTAATATTGATTAATATATCCACTATCGAACGTGGTTCAAAATGGGTGGAAAGCCTGCCAAATTGTAGTGCTGCCAGCGCTACCTCACGGCCTCGTCGAGGCTGTTGCACAGCTGTTGCTGCTTTCACAAAAAATGGTGACGTCACGCACATTGGCATTTCGTCTGCTAGGAGCCCACGTGCAGTCAGTCCAGCTGTCTCTGATGTATACTAAAGCCCATCCATGTGTTTTCCGCCGGCTAAGTTAAGCACTGTCAACTCGTTCTTCCCCTTCTCCTTTATCCCCGGCCTTGAGAAGGGGCCTCGTATTGCCATTGAAACCCAACTCCTTCGGCAACACAGGATTTATCCTGTAGCAGCTCGGCGCAAAGTACCTGCGAAACATGTAACTTTTTGCTATTGTGCATGGCATAACTCAATAACTATAGCAGCTATGCAAAAAATGATTGCATATTTGAAATCTCCATGAAAAACTATATTAACAAAATTTTCAAGTGTCTATGACTAGAAATGATAAGTTCTTTCGAGGAGCATCTCCCCTTACGAATGATCAATTTAAGCAGTTGTTCTGTTGTACTATTGCACCATAACGATTATCCTCTGTGCTGGCTCATTATATGCTAAATGTTGTTAACATTTCTTTTCAGACCAACCTTTACCTTGGTGTGTTTCTTTTCTGTGGCTTTGTGCTCTACGACACCCAGCTCATCATTGAAAAAAGGAAGCGTGGTGAGCGTGACTACATTAGGTAAGTACATCGGCTTACCCGCGCTTTGTTGTCAGCACTTCCGTGACAAATGTTACGATCAGTAATTCCGGTAAAAAGAGCAAATACAGTAGACTGTTAGTAAATGGAAATCTGTTAAACGGAACTAGTGCTTAAGGGGGGGCGCGGCAAGTAAAGTGCCGATTTTGGTCAAAATATGCGATTTTTTGATTTATTTTTTTTCGTAATCTTCAGACCTTCAACTTTCTTGTTCTAAAATATTACAGCGAAACGTGCGCTACAAATCCCGCAAATAGTGTTTTTGCCGAGGCTAGTCGCCGAAAAGTGCGAAAAAAAAGCCCCTGAAACGGTGTTGTTCACGCCGCACAAACGCGCCAAGTTGTTGACCGTGGGCCGCCATTTTGGTAGCTTTGGAAAGAGGAGAAAGCCGGCTTCCCGATGGTCGCGGTCTCGTATTTCGCCGAGTGAAAATAAAAGCGCGAGGAGCAAGTAAAAAAACGAAAACGAAGAACGGCAATTGGCTGCGCGGGTCACGTGGTAGCTGGCGCGACCTCTTACTGGTCAAAGCTGCGGCGCGCACCTTGGCAACCTTGGAAGCGCGAGCGCATCTGCGGCCGCCGTGTCGAGAATCATCCGGCGTGCGCTTCGTTTTTTGCCAGTTTGCTGTTTTTGTGATAGTTCGCGTGCTTTTTTTACCAAGCTTTGTTTACATCGGTGGTCTCTTCTGAGTGCTTGCTCATACTGCGGTGCTATGTTGCCGCAAAAAAAGTTCCGGAGCGTCCACAAGTACGGCAAGCGTCGGAAAGCTTGGAACAAAGGGCAGACGACTGCGGCTGCCGTCCCAGTCGCAGTTCCGGACGGAGCATGCTCTTCAAGCGTCACGGGGCCTCTACTCAGACCCTTCGCTGATTGTTGTGAGGCCGAGAGTGTGGAAGGTGCCACATCGTCGTATGTCAGACCGCCGGATGCCGTCGACCGTGATGGACGCTCTCGCGAACCCGATTGCGGTGGCACCGCGTCGGCAGCCGTTGCAACTCCGGGCGTGCGCGCGTCGAACATTCTATCGCGAGTTTCGGCCCAGATTCCGAGCAGTGAAGAAATCGCGCAGCGGGCGCAGACAAGGCGGGATGTTTTGGATGCCGTAGCATCGAAGTCCGCTTCAAAGCGGAAGCTCGAGCTTCTGAACGAAGGCTGCGACGAAAATGACGGCGGTAAGGACTCCACATTCTTCATTGTAAATAAGAAGATGCTGAACGGTCTGCTTTCGTCAGTAAAGTGCAACAAGTGCGACGAAGGGTCGATACGCCTCGAGACTACGCACTGCCTTGGACTCGCGGCGAGGATGGAACTTTTTTGTGACAATTGTGGCAGAGTGAACAGTGCGTGGTCGTCCCCGAGGTGCTCCGGGCAACAAAAAACGAACCCCTTTGAGGTAAACGTGCGTGCTTTGAGGGCTGTGCAGTCAGTTGGCAGAAAACAATCTGCCATAAATGACATTTTTTTTCTGCGATGGACATTTCGCATCGAGCACTGCACCACAAGTCCTACCAGAGACTGCAAAGGAAGTACAGCCACCCTGCCACCACATCAGCTGCCACCCGCATTGAAGCAGAAAGTGCACAGAAGGTGCATGACATTTACAAGGACCTAGGAGGAGTGCCAGGCAACATTGACGTCATTTACGACGGCACGTGGATGACGAGGGGGCACAGAAGTCATATTGGCGTGGGCTGTGTAATCGAGCTGTACACAGGCTTGGTCTTGGACCACTGTGTCCTGTCCAACTACTGCCAAGGCTGTGCTGTTGGCCCCAAGCCTGGTGACGACAACTATGAGGAGTGGCTTGAGAAACACAAGCCACAGTGCCAAAAGAACACCGATGCTAATGCAGGCCAAATGGAAGTAGAAGCAGCTAGGATCATGTTTGAAAGATCGTTTACCAAGTACAAGCTTCGATACATCAATGTGCTCTGCGACGGTGACAGCCGTACGTACCTTGCCCTCACGCAAGACAAGGTGTATGGCTACATGGTGATTAAGAAACAGGAGTGTGTGAACCATGTGAAAAAAAGAATGGGCACTTCCTTGCGCAACCTTCTTGATGAGCACAAATCCAAAGGCCGAGGACTGAGCATGGGTGGCAAAGGCCGGCTGACGCAGGGCCTGATAAAGAAGTTGACGAATTATTATGGCTGGGCCATTAAGAGCCACCCCAACGATGTTCCTGGCATGGAGAGGGCCATCATGGCCACTTATTACCATGTAACATCCACAGACCAGGATCCACACCACAACCTGTGCCCAAGTGGGACTGACTCCTGGTGCCCGCACAATCAGGCATTGGCCAAGGGAGAGCCGCTGCCGCCTCACAAACATAAACTGCCCCCTCACGTGCGAGTGGCACTGCTGCCAATCTACAAGCGCCTCTCGAACAAAGAGCTCCTTGAAAGGTGTGCGCAGGGAAAAACCCAGAACGCTGTGGAGAGTATGAACAGCCTCATTTGGTCACTCCAGTCCAAGAGCCAGTTCGCCTCCCTTCGAAGTGTGGAAAGTGCAGTTGCAGATGCAGTCTGCCGTTTCAATGGTGGCTGCAAGAGTGCGCTGCAAGAGATCACTGCTCAACTGGGCTTCAATCCAGGAGACTGCTCTTTGCGGCGAGCAGCCGAAAAGGATGCCAAAAGGGTAAAGAGGGCTCAAAAGGCGCATTGTTCCACGACAAAGAAGCGCAAAACTGGGTTGCGCTCTACAGAGGCCAAGGCCACAGCATCTCAGGATTACTGCCCAGGAGGATTCTGAGTGTTTTAGGCATGTTGTGAACTTCCAAACAAGAGTGAACTTTCAAAGTCAGTTTTCTCAACTCTTGATTTTCGCCTATGTGCCTTCGCTAGAACATCTGTCATTTTCTAACAAAGACTGATAGAGTCGTTCCGTTTTTTGCACTAGGCTCAGGAGGCCTTTAGCAGTGCAATAAAGCTTTATCTCTCTTCTTACTCATCATTTAAAATTTTTAGAACACATTTTATAATTACTGCGATGTGTGCGCAAAACAACATCCATGTTTTGGAAATTTTATTTATGGTTACAAGAACTAGAAAAATCAACTAATAGCTTCTTTGCACAAGTTGATCCTTTGGGAACATAATAATATGAAAAAATAATTTCATTTAGCAATAATTATCTCTTTAAGTGTGAAGAGCATTAATTAGTATAATTATGCTTGTAACTCAAAAAGTACAAGAGGTATTTGAAAACGGTTTTCATATTTGGAATCCTCACAATCATCCACATACACACACCAAATTTCATCACAAACAGTACATTAATAAAAAAATTAGTTTTACTTGCCACGTCCCCCCTTAAACAGAACCATTGCCTCTGGAACGCTTGGTTTCGGGCTTGTATTCTGCATGTATGATAATACCGTAAACTCGTTTAGAAAGGGTACAAAGAACAAGAAAAAACAATAACAGTATTACAGAAATAGTCAATATGCCCAGCACAGTGCTGATGTCAATTCAATTGCACCATTCCATTCGCTTATTGTACGAGGGAAAAATATTCTTAAATGGTGTTTGCTGTTGTGAAGTAAACTGTTAATGCATCTTGTCTGTGGTGACGTGTGGTTCTGCTTAATTTGAGCGATAAATATAGAGAGGAGTCTAGTGGTGAACTGTCCGTGTGATGCAGTTTAAGAAATTCTACTTTGTTTTTCTTAAATCGAGTAGGTCACTATGGTTAGCCGATTTTGACATTGTGTTTAATATAAATGTAACATTCTGTTGGTGCGAACATCTCTAGATTAATGATATTAGATTTAGTAGGTGAATCCAAAATAATTCGTGCATATTGTAGTGTTAATTGAAGTGTTATAAGTTTGTGCCTCAAGAGGCATAATGTTTTGATGGCTGAGGTGCAATGGTGGGAACGCGTTCACACTTTTCCTCTAATACACTTTATCCATGGATCATCATACAGAAGAGCCGTTTCGTAATTCCTTTTACCAGCACGTACATCTGCATTTATAATTGTTGTGGCGGTAAAAGCCCCTAAAAGATTCTGCCCTTTCGAACTCGAGGCTGCTAGGGTCCGAATTGAAAACTTCAGCGTGCTTTTTAAATATCATCTCATTTATAAACGCATGCCTCGGGGTAGGAGCACCCACAATTTGGATTTAATACGCGCCGCTCTAGTGAAGCCATTGCTGGCAGCTCTGGTGCAGGGTAAATAGCTGACAATAAAAGAAAATTGAACATCGCGGCATTCCATTTATTGCTTCATTTTGAAGGAAGGGGTGGAGGGGAAGCTGCTGCATAGCTTGAAGTAGCTAGCGCGTGCTATATTGAGGCATAATGAGACTGCTCGTGAACTTTCTGTGCTACTAACATGTGCTTCCTGCTTAAATAACTGACAGCATGAAAGCTTCGGCAACTATAGTGATCATTGTCTCTTTAGCCAGCGTTCTTTTGAGTTACGCGATATTGGTAATATCGGATCTAAAAGATACAATTTGTTGGTTTGACTTATGCTCCTAGCAATGAATGCGATACCAATAAATTATACCAAATAATAAGGCTTGACGCCGTCTGTGAGAAGCGTTAGTGGCACGGTTGCAATTTCCAAGGCCCGTGCACTCTCAAGAACTTGCTGCACACGCGGTGTTCAATATTGCCGACTTGGGCGACTAGAGAACCCCGAAACATCTCTTGCACGCCAATGCACATACAGATGGAATCAGACTTGTCTAGAGCGCCTAGCCGGCCGCTTCAGCTGGCGTTTTTATCGGAAATATGTAAAGAGAGGCGCTGTAATGCTACTAAACATGGTAATGTTAGACTCTTGTGCTGTAATTGGGGGTGAGACAGCTGTGCATCTTCCGCATTTTTGATACGTTTCCATTTTCTTGCACAAAGTTGCTCCAAAAGCATAAAAATTGCAAAAACGGCACCGAACTGCTCCGAAACAACCAAGAATTGTGAAGCCAACCTCGGCTTCAGAAAAAAGGTTGAGTTGACTACATGATTTTCTGAGCAGTGCCAGGAACACTAAGAAAAGAAGACGCGCCCAAGCGTGTTCTTGCCACATTTTTAGTAACGAAGGCTCTCACGGTGGCGCTATATTCTCCTGTAGACTGTTGTAAATATGTTTGACCCCTCAAAAGTGTCCTGCTGTACATCAAGCATGCTGCTTCTGCTAGCTAGGCTGTGTTCTGGCGCCACTGTCACTTCGCAAAAACCACAGAGTTAGCCACCTTAACCTAATAGCATGTGTAGTGATGATTTGACGCTCAGGTTCTTTGTTGTGCGTAGCACGTTCCTCGGGCCTTTGTAGATTTAATGTCGACGCTGCTGCGTCTGGTCACCTACACGCACACGTTCTGCTCATCGGTGTCTGCAGGTAGCGAGAGGCCCGCTTGTTATAGCGCTAAATAGTTGTCCATTGTGCATGGTATGAAAATTGCACGATTTGCGAATCCGTGGTGCACAGAACCCGTGATGTTAAAACCAGTTTAAACGGGCGCCTCGGTGCTTTGTTCATGACTTACGACGAGTCGGCGATCACACGGCACACTTTTCATAAGTGGTGAATTGTAATACTGCCCTGTTTTGTAATCAAAACTTGCAACGAGTGCTTTGAGAGCCATCGCTGCGTGCCGGCTCTGGGCTACACGAGCTTTAGGCTTAGCTTTACGTCTGACTGGTGTTTCATTCGGCGGTTGTTTCGCAGTGTGACTGGCATACTTTCTTTTTTTTTACTCTCAACAAATCTGGCTTCTGTTCGTTGAGGGGTTCGTTGGCGTGGACCGGGGTGGTGCAGGTGACAATCTCAAGTCGATGGCCACCGATACTAAAGAAAATAGAGAACAGGCTAACGTGGGCAGTACTAATAATAACGCGTGGTTGTGTGTGTCGAGAGGCATTTTCACTTAGTATAATCCGCTTATCACTTAGTGCCATATGCACGCGCCTAACGAGATAGTTTGTGAGGTGAGTTTTTTCAGCTTCTGCCTCGCACTCTTGAAAGTGGTCCCACACAAGGTGGCAGCGAATGGGGGTGCATCGTGCTTTTATTGTCAGTTAAAACCTTGCCACTTCACGTTAGTATGTCACTCCCAATGTTACGTAACTGATTCTTGTGCAATCACATTTTTAAAAAAAAATTTTACGAGTATGATGCGTTTCTCTTTTTGAATGTTTCCCATGAACTTAGTTTTCGGAACCTATTTAAAATATTATTTCACATTTATTACAAGGGCTGGACAGGTCGTGTGGTATGTAAAAAGGTAGTGCAGGTCATACCTGGCCATAATCTGTTCAAAAACTTTATTCAATTTGTTTCAGTGTAATGTGTATTATAAGTAAATTAAGATTTGCACATCAGGAGCACCCACCTTCGAATTTTTTTTCGTCATGGCATATATATATATATATATATATATATATATATATATATATATATATATATATATATATATATATATATATATATATATATATATATATATATATATATATAGTGCAAAAGCAAAATGACCTTTTGCCTGACCCCCCCCCCCCCCTTCATTTAAAAAAATTTTGGCTACACCCCTGTGAACGGGAAACACCAGTCGAGAATATCGATATAATTGCTAACACATTAAAAACGAAATGAATCTTGTCTTTGAGTGGTCTTAGGCTTATGCATAAGGCACCCTGTGAGATATATTTTTAATGCACTGCTTTTTAGGGTACACAGTGGGGTGTTTTTGGAGTATAGGCAGAACGCTCTAGCCTCATAAAATATTGCTGCAGAAAGAAAATGAAGTTTGTTGAAGTTGGTGTAGTTTCAGCACAGGGAGATAAGTGCCAGAGGAGGTCTGCTTTTTGAGACCAGCTGAATGACATCATATTACACCCAAGTCTAATCAGTTGTAAAGAAAAAGATCCCTTTTTTATTTTTGAGTTCATCTTGGGGAAATGCACTTGGGACTGTCTGAGCCTCTATCATTGTATGTCACAGCATTGGTCTACCATATCTGATGATAGCCACATAGGTGTATTTATATTATTTTATGAAGTACAGTTTTATTCAACCAGTATTCTGTTTATTTGCTTCGGAAATAATCACTGAACAAGTTTTTCTAAAATCCTCAACAGTATGACACCATTATTCTTGCTTCATCAACTGAAATAGGGAGTGCTTCCAAGATGATTGGCTTTATGAAATTTGCAATGAATATACATATTTCTAGCTCTTCACAAGAGCCTCAGAATAATTTTTCATGTCCTTGAATGTAAATACAACTTGCTTCTCCAGGATTTGAAGTTAGCTGCTCCAGATTGCTCCAAAATGGAAAATTTTACTGCTCTAAAAATTGTGTGAATCGGAAGACCACTCTCAAATTACGAAAAGCTGACATATCTCATTGCATCGTCAGATGACATCGCCAGCGTCTTGGACATGGTGTCACATGTGCGGTGACTGTATTACAGTGAGATATGGCATGACATAATCCTATACACTGCACGAAGCAGCTACCAGTCTTTCTGTTGACACATTGTTCTTTTTTTAATTAAGATTATCAAGTTTCTCAACAAGTTAAACCGCCCTGGCTATTACAGGACTATCAGTAGCACTTGCAAAGAGCAACATTGTAAAACGGTCAAGAAGCCTTGGTTGTTCCCCTATTAAGCAATCTTCTTTGTTTCAGACACTCTGTTGACCTGTTCCTGGACTTCATCAGCATCTTTAGACGCCTGCTCATCATTCTGACTCAGAAGGTAATAATGTGCATTTCACTTCATATATAGCGACAGTAGTATATCTTAGTAGTTTTGGCATATGTTTAGCCAGGCAGTTTCTGAGGTTTTCAATACAAGGTTGTGAGTTTGTTTTTGTTTGTTGTACCTTGTGCAGTCTCAAAGGAATGGAACTAAGGTGAGGCAGTGCAGCTTGCTAAACAAGAGACTTGCGTGCTTAGCATTTTGCGTCAGCCATGCTTTTTTATTTTATATTCACCTTTCCTGCTTGATTTGCTGCACTTCCATGCCCTCCTCATCCCTGCCCTTCGTTGGCTTATGGTATTGGCACTTGCACTGCTTCTTGCGCATCTCCCATTTCCTTAATGGTGGCCCCTTTATCCCATTCCAGGAGAGTAGCAGGCGTGAAAAGCGGAACTGATGTCTCGCTGCTTGCAGAGGTTTGGTGGTCCCTTGGTTGACAAACCTACACCCCCATTGAGTTTCCTGTAGCCAGTCAGTCCAAGTTTGCCAAGCACTTGTCAAAGTTCACTTCACTAGAATGTTTGCCCCCTAAGGAAACCTGCAGCACATTTACAGCTCTGATGGAGGATGGAAACATGAGCGGTCATGCTGCATATTCATCTGACCAAGACCCTGATGATTTGGCATAACTCCTTTTCTGTGTTGAAGATGAATGTGTAACTGGCATCCTCTGTATGTTTCAGATGTTTAATTTTTCAGTCAGGGCTATGGTTTTTAATTTCTGAAAGTGTAAAGATAACACTGTGTAAATCTGTACTAGATAATGGATACATTATTTTTTATTTTCATTGTGGTGTGGAGTGCTAGAACATTTTTCTTTTTGTATACAAGTATTGTGTACATCTTGTTCATGCATCTAACCAATGTACATTTTCAATGCCTGTCCGAAAATGTTTGTGCATTGGGGATAACAGCGAAGCATTGGGGTTCACAGTACAACGTGCACAATGCAACAGCTTGAATTCACATGAAAAGTAAGAGCTGACAATCATACTTTGCATTAGTGGGTTGTGCTCTGCGTTTGTGGGTGTATTTTTGTGGCTCAATAAAAGTTGTCGAGTTCTAGCTCAGCAGTACAGTGTCAGTCATCTTCTTGTTTTCAGAAATGTGAGACCGACTCAGTTGATGAAGAGAAGAAAGATTCGTGCTAAGTATTCAGTGGTGCCCCATACCTCTGAAATGTCTCACTGGCCTTCTATGTAGTCTAACAAGTTCACTAAAGGTGCTTCAGAGTTGTCAAGTGTTGTCTTGGTTGGCTGTTTTCTGTTGTGATCTTGTGCATTTCTCTTGCAGTTTGGGAATGAGGAAGCCTTGTGTATGAAGCTTGCATTTTGTCACTTGAGAAGCAAGTAGTGGCACCGAACGAGCATATTATTTTTGCTTGTTTTACTTAAGAAATACTGAGTCCAAAACACCATAAATGAATTTGACTTGAATATGGCATGGTGTTACAAGCATAATGCATGCAATTTACACAATGCACTATGTGGCTATATGGTTAAAATATGGGTATAAGATGAAACACCATGTTTTTTATGTAACCGCATGATACACATTTAGAGTAACACCACATTGTGGTCGTTGTGCTGAGTAAAATATATGCTGTGACAATGGGCAGTGTAAGGCCGAAAATATGCATTGCAAATGTTTTCCTGTAATGTTGCAGAATTTCAGTCTGGTATTGTAATTAAATGCTTGATTATTGAATTTTTCTGCAACTCTAAACAGTCACTAAGTTTATAGGAACATTAAATATTACTTTCATTTGTTTTTTAGTGAGACATGTTATTGAAGACTGAAAAATTAATCTGATGGCTTGCGATTTGAAATGATTCACTAATGTTGAGACAGGAAAAGTGTCGTTAAACAAGTGTACAGACTGAGGTGCGAAGAAATATTCTGTTTAATGGTTATCAGTAGTCTTGAATAGATGAGAGGTTCTCTGCACTTCTGCATATGAGTTACAGTAGGAACTAGTATCATCAATGCTATATGGCAGTTCTTGCCTCAGTTATTGTGCAGAGACTACATCGAAACACTAAGGTAAATTGTAGCATCGGAAATAGATCATTTGCAACACCCATACAGCTGATGTAGGACTTCCTGGCACATGCATTGCTTGCGTTGAGCAACTTCAAAAGCAACAAGCCCACTGTTCAATGCAAATCAAACCATCCGAGTGTGCTGGAGTTTATGCAGATAGAACTTGTGGGGATTGGTTTGCTGGAAAAGCATACCCTATGAAGTGACCGGGAAAGGACGCGGCGTTCTCCACTGACGTCGCGAAGTTTCTGCGGCCGGGTTCGTGAACTCACCGGCACGGCACACAAATGGCACACGAGACAGGTCGACAACCAATGGGTTCTCAAGGTACAGCACAGTGCAATGATCGAGAGCTTGCAAGCCGACAGAGAAACTCCGCAAGACACACCGAGTGAACGCATGCCGGGAGGCGCTACGGCTCGCACACAAAGGGCTCGTACGTACGAGAAGCCACATGCTAGAACAGCGTGTCTACCTCTTATAGGCCTGCGAGTATGATCTAGGGACCCTGTGAGCATAGACCTGCGGAGTGTTGCCAAGTCAAAAGTCCTGCCACAGGAGCCCTCTAAGACCGCTAACATCTCTAGTTCAACATTTCTGCACAACTCGCACAGGTTTTTAAAAATATCGGTAAGAAGGAAAGACTCGGTTATCTGCCCTAATATTACAGTGATTTCTTTAAGCTTGGACAATGAAACAGCTCAAAAATGGGTTGAAAAAGCTACGGTGTACGAGTAATTCGCGATATCAAAGCAGTAGACACTTGTAAGTGCAAACTGCGCAGTTAGCCGAATCTCCAGCGTGTGTGTGTGTGTGTGTGTGTGTGTGTGTGTGTGTGTGTGTGTGTGTGTGTGTGTGTGTGTGTGTGTGTGTGTGTGTGTGTGTGTGTGTGTGTGTGTGTGTGTGTGTGTGTGTGTGTGTGTGTGTGTGTGTGTATATATATAGTATCCATGTATATGTATATAACGCGTGTGAAGAAACATTAAAATATACATCATTGGCAGTTGAGGGGGCGGGCCATTTTACTCTTTTGACATATTAAATCAATAGCTGGCACTTTATTTTCTATGCATTACGGGGTTTTTGACACTGCATAATCCTTCTCGCCTTTCCCCGTGATGGGGCTCATTTGGTGCTGTCGAGAAACCTCTTCGTTTAAGTAATCGGACTTTGCTTTCGCAAGTAATTTTATTGCACCACTTGGTATAAAAAAAAGGAAAAAAAAAGGGAACCTATAGGAATATAATTGATTATCCGGCAAAAACTGAATTGGTTGCAAACAGGCTGTATATAAGAAAGCTCAGTCTTTGGTCACGGTCTTTTCAGTAAAGTCATGCGGGCACGCATATGTTCGTCTTGCAGGGGGAAAAACAAGCGAGGCTTCAAAACGGCCATAAATCCCGCCCCCGCAATGCAACGATTTCGCCCGCTAAGCATAACGAAAGTTCGCTAGATTTAGTAGGGAAACCGCTATCTTAGGAACACTGGCGGTGAGCGAGTGCCGGGCTACAGGGTACTAGAAGAGGGCAGTGGGCTTACTCCATCCACATCTACTCTGACGCTTTTGGCGCCACATAAGAGAGATGGCGCCACAGGCATCTTCAATGGAAGCTTCACCTGCAGGAGCTGCTCGCCGATGACCGCTCGCAAAAGTTGGAACGTGCATTTATTCGATATTTGTTATAAACTTGCATGCTTTGACTGCTCTCTGATTATATTAAGAGCTTCTGGTGCTCTCGCTTCAGTGTTTTCCTTCTCTTTTGCGATACAGCTTCCCGAAAATTAGCCCGATGGCAGCCGGTGCAGTCTCCTTTCTAGTGCGACGCAGATAACGCTTTTTGTGTGTGTGTAGGTTTCGGAGGGTGTGTGCTTGAGTTAGTAGAATATTCCTGATAACCACTGTATTTGTTCAGGCCACATCGTGTTTCCTCGAATATAACACCTCGTCGAAAAGGATGATGTATCCCACAAATTATATGTTTTGATACAGTGACCAAACGTACGGTTCATCCTGTGTAGACCGAACCTAAAAAGAGTTCGCAACAGGATTATGCCCGCTCTTTCACGACATAATTAGAAAACAGTACACGTTCACTTCCTAGAAAAGCTTTAACATGCTGGCGTGCTGGCTGGGTTTGCGCCTTTATTATAAAGTGAAATTGTAGTGCCTAAATAATTTTTGTTCTGCTTCAGCTGTAGACCATGGCACAACAGTTTTCTGGGGGTTATTAATAATCGCAATTATGCAGATATACGTCTGTTAGACATATGTAGAGCGACATAGTGAAAAACTAAATATACACACGAAGCTTCTGCTCCTGACATGAAGCTCTTATTTGCAAGAACTGAAGTACGCCATCTAGCCACTGATTTACACACCTTATTCACTTCATGTGTGACGGCTCACCTTCAGCTGCTTGGCCCTCTGGTGCCTCCCTGTCTAATTGTCAGTGTTCAGTCCTTTCAAATTGAATGAAAACGCGTGACAACGTAAAAAGTAATTACTTTCGCTTTGAGGATAGCCGCGTGCACACTGCAACCAACTTCAATCGAGAGTCTGCGCTGAACAATTGCCAGTATGTCCATAATTCTGTCAGAGTGCAGCTTACTCTGGCAAAAACATTCTGTGGAAATATCCTCGAGCTTTTTCATGAAGCTGTACAGCTGACTTGAGGGATGAAGGAGGCCTCCTCGGTCACAAAAGTTGGTCAGCCGAATAAGTTGAAAGAAGCCTCGGCGTTGATAATGGGTGAGGTATGCGCACTTTTTTTCCATCGATAATATGCACAGACGAGGTTGCAAGTGGAGTTCGCAAACTGCGTTGGTGTCTTCCAGAAGCTTGTCCGCTCTGTGCTGGTTCTTCTCGCATTCTTTCGGCGTGTTTTCATCCTTCAGGACGCCAAACAATGACAGGTCCTGCTTACTCTTCACGGCAAGGTTCTGTTTGGCGTTGCATAAGTTGTTGCCAGACTGAGAGCGTCAGTGTTGCCAGATTGTCGCCAAATGTGGTAGAGAAATGAGCTCCTGCAGTTGTGGCTTCCTCACGTGAGTTTGGTGTCATCCGCGGTGCATTTTGCGAGTGCATGAGCGATGCTGGCCGTTTTAATTAACGGGATGCACCGCGCCTTGCAGACGTTGGGGCGCGTTCTCTTGCTGTGTGCGCTGCTGTGCAATTAAGAGATCATGTCTCAAAATTAGGGAATGAACGACGCGTCGTCCTCCGGGCGTTTCGCGAGAACGATGAACTTTTTCGCGAGTGTGTGTGCGACGTAATTAACGCAATGAAGCGCGCGTTACAGAAGTCGGGGCCCGTTCTCTTGCTATGTGCGCAGCTGTGCAATTAAGAGATCGCGGCTCAGTATTAGGGACGACGGGGAAAACTGAATAGAGTCGCAGCAGGCGGTGCACTGCCCCCCCCCCCCCCTGTTTTTTTTTTTCACAGCCGATTGTGCCGCATCGACCGAGTGCCACGACGGGGACGCTACGTTTCCTCTAGCTGTGTCAGCACAAGACCTATTGTTTGGACTCGTGTACATGTGACGAATAAACGTCCGAAGGCTGGCTAATCGGGGTACGTCGGATATGCTACAGCTTATATATGTCTGGAAGGCTGCTTTATCGACGCAGTTGGAGCGAATTAAGCGTGACTCGCGCGTACCTGTAAATGGGACCCCGCATAAGCATTCAGTATTTGGAATTTTGGTTGTTTTGTGTTTATTGCGGGTGGGGTCCTGCAAGCGACGGTGGCTGATCGGTGGGGTCCTATTTACAGGTACGCGCGAGTCGTGCTTAATTCGCTCCAATGGCGACGATAAAGCAGCCTTCCAGGCGTATATAACTTTTGCTTACAGTTTATCGTGATGTGCCCTTCCTTTTTGCAGTTGTAGCAGATTAGCGGCTTCCGTGATTCAGACGCCCGTGTGGTATCAGTGCGTTGTTTGGGAACCTCACTCGATTTCTCCGCTTCCGTTTGCCCTTCCCCTACAGTGTCCTTCGTAGGAGACGGGTCCTTCTTGAAATTACGGTGTGGAGCGGGTTTCCGTTGATCAGGTTTCTTTGGAAAGCCCTCTTTCTTTTCATCCTTTTCAACGCGCACTGACCTGCTATGCAACTTTCGGCGAGTATAATACTCCTCAGCTAACTCTGCTGCCTTGTTTAGCTGTACTTCACCAAGTTTGTCCTGCAGACAAAGCTTGACATCCTCCTCAATGCAGCGGTAGAATTGCTCGAATGCAATGTATTCTACCACTTTATCGCGATCGCCATAAACACCTTCGCCCTTCAGTCATTTAAATAAATCGGCTGTAAGACGAAACGCGAAGTCAACTTGTTACTCATTCCCCTTTTTTTCTTACCGGAACCTTTGCCTGAAAGCCTCGGGTGACAACTTATAACGTCTCAAGAGCACTTCCTTAACCTCGTCATAGCTCTCAAATGCTTTCCTCGACAAGCACGTTATCACTTCGGACACTTCGCCGGGAAGAAGAGCTAACAGGTTCTGCGCCCAAAGAGACCGCTCCAAAGCATTTCGTTCACAGACGCGTTCAAACTTGACGAGATACTCCGCCATGTCCTCGCCTACTACGAACGGCGTCAGTTGGTCCCGAATTCTATGACCGCTGACCTGAACTGTCGGAGAAGCTACGCTAGGCGCTTGCGAACACTGTAGGATTGCCAATTCTATTCGTTTCAACTCGAGGCGCTCCTGTCTCTTGGCCTCCTCACGCTCGCGACGTTCGCGCCTATCAGCTTCTTCACGTTCGCGAACTTCTACTTCTCGCCTTTCAGCCTCCTAGTAGCGTGATTTGGTATCCACCCAGGCCTCATCGACTTCTTCAGCCGACACTCCTTCATCCTTCATGATCTCAAGTATCGCTTGTTTTCGTTTCGCACGGCCCAAAGTATACAATGCCGAGTTCCTCACAAATTTTGATGAGTTCCTTCACTTTAAAGTTCTCCCTCGTTCACACTAGCCTCTTGCTGTTTGCCCCTGTTACGAATCTACTTGTCGTACCCACTATAAGTCTACTAGCAAGACGCGCAAGCAATTTTTAACACGCCCGTGTTTACACCCTCTGCATTAGCTTTGGTTTCAAAGCGCTTTGACTTGGCTTGAAACGGTCAAAGCTCACTCTAATGCTTCACACAGTCCTTCTCTAAACTATGCTATAACCTGATCTAGGGTAGCCTGGTGAACTGAGGGGAAAACATCAGGCACACAGCGCATCGATGTCGCTGACACCGGCAGATCCCGCAGCTGCCAACCACTTTAACGAAGGCGGGACGCCAACACGGTCCCGAAGGCGCCACTGCTCCGAACTCCGCCGACACGGTCACCAGCCGTTGGTAGCGTTTGTTAGTGAGCTCGCGACTGCTTCTGCGCAGAGCTGATAGACGAGCAGACGTCTATCAGCAGATGTACAGCTTAGAAATAGAGGCGTTACAAATTCGGCCCTAGGGCCGACAGCTTAGGGACTTGAAGAGCAGAAATGTCTTCTCTGACACACATGTCTACGGCTGGCGACGCACCGCAGGGCTTTATTTTATAGGCACCGGGTGGATCCTTTCAGTAACCAGATGTCCAACCAGAAGCGCCGCTGGTCGTCATGTCGGAATCCTCCAATGGAGCCCGTCGCTGCGCGTGGTTGCACCAAGGACGAGGGATGTTCCCACGCATTGCGTAAAACTTGCCATACTGAAAAGCGCCGATTGCTTCAACGAGCTCGAGGGCTGAGGGAGCTCGCGGTGCGTTGCGTGGCAGACCGGCGCCGCCGCTTGATGACGTCGTTGAGTTGATCACGTCAGACGGGCTCGATTGCTCGCCTTCACACACATTGCCTTTTGCAGAGGCATTGACTTTCGGTGTGGACTCCCAGGCGTAACAGCGCGTTTCACACATTTTCAGGGGAATAGCCATGCACGCCTTGATCGCATTTACGTGTCGCTTGAACTAATAGCCCACTGCAATGCTGTCTACTCAATACACTCCAGTGATCATCGTTTAGTTAAACGTGATGTGGGAGAGAAAACAAAAGGTGGAACATTTTCATGAGAGCTGTGGAAGATGAATTCCAGTTTGATCACTGACGAATATTTCCTAGGTCAAGTATTGATCTGCATCAATGAAATGAAAATGGATGATGAAGTTACACTTGGAGAACCATGGGAAGAGTTCAAGCAGTAAATAAAAATAAAAGCTATTGATCGTTCTTGCGCAATGAGTTACGAAAGAAAAAAAAAGAAAAAGAACTCCGAATGACCTTGGGAAGACTAATTGACTAGGAGTGCAAACAACTGGCAGAGTATCAAATTGATATACGCAATAGTAAGCAGAAACTCTCGCTGCATGACGAGAAACGTTACCGCGGTGCACTCGTACGTGCTAGGGCTTAGGCTTTAGCTGCTGGAGAGACGTCAACCAAAAGAGCGTTAGGGGTGGAAAAAAAGTACGCTCGACGGAATCATATCGATAAAATAGAGAAGGATGGTCAAGAGGTAACCGATACCGACAGCATTTTATCCGTGTTTTCAAGGCATTCTGAAAACCTTTTTGCGTGTAGACAGGTAATCATAGAAAGTTTTAAAGAAGAATATTTAGGACGCATGCCACAAGTCAGCGAGGAAGTGAAAAGTGCTTTGGAATTATCTATATCTGACTCTGAAGTTGAACAGACAATTGATTAGTTAAATCTTGGGAAATCTTCAGGACCAGATGGTCTTTGTGCCAGGTGGTACAAATCTTTTGAAACTGAATGGTCTCCTATAATTGCAGGCGCTTTTAATGAGGCATATGAGGAAAAGAAATTACCGCCGTTCTTTGGTGGATCACGTACCATTCTCGTTCCGAAGACAGACGAGGTTGAAAAGCTCAGGCACATCACGTCGTACAGGCCAATCACACTGACAAATGTAGAGTACAAAATATTAATAAAAAATTGGGCGGCTAGACTTCCAACAGTAATGATAGATATCGTTGGTCCGCACCGAACGTGTGAATTCAAAGGTCTGTCCATTGAAAAAAAAATGTTCATAAAATGCGGTCTGTGCTCGAATGTGTTGACATCAGTCAAGCTCATGGGGCCATACTCCAGCTAGATCTGGAGAAAGCGTTTGATTGCGTTGCTCACGCTCTTTTTTTTGCAGTATTGGAGCACATTATTGTTGGTAAGATAATCATGGACGGTGTAGATATGACATATTTAAATTATTGTACGAGACTTATTATCAACAAGGCATTAGCCCCCCCCCCCCTCATCAGAATTGAGTGCTCAGTGCGTAAAGGTTGCCCTGTTAGTCCACTGTTGTTTTGCACCTATATTGAAACATTATGTCGGCTGATATAGCAGAATGACACCAATAATGGGCTTAAGAGTACAATTCTCAGAGCTGAAACTACTCGCATACGCTGATGATGTTGCGATTTGTAGCACTTCCTGTTAAGGTATTGAAGAATCAATCAGAGTTTCTAAACCTTTCGCCAAAGTTACAGGAAGCCACATAAACTGGGGTAAATGCCTCGGATTTTGGCATTGATATTGGCCTTCAACCCCAGAATTGTTTGCCGCCATCAAATGGACAAGAATGCCAGTTAAATATTTCGGAGTACCACTCAAGTTATACAAAAGTCCTGTGAATATTGGACACAACAAACAAAAGAAGTAAAGAGAAAGCGAATAGGTGGTATGCAACTTATGTGTCCATGTTTTCTAGGGCTACTGCATGCAACTGGTTCTTTGTGTCTAAGCTATGGTATGGGATGCAAGTGCTGCACTGTTCCCGGGTCACTGTGCGAAAATTTCACCGGGTGTTTGCAATATTAGTGTGGAGGTCCAACTCGGAAAGGTGCATTCGCACGAATTTTTTTAAATGGGTGAAGTGTGGAGGCTTTGGCCTAGGACATCTGTTTATAGATAGTTGGTAAATAGGGTTTTCTTTTTCCGCAAGAAAAGAGATACTTTTCTAACAGTGTGTCAAACAAGACTAAGTAGATTGTTGCCTAAGTTTGTAGTGAGCACTCATGTTACCACAGTGGCTGTGCAAGGATACATGAAGGAAGTTGAGGCCAGCGTGCGGTTAATGTGTGTTCGTTTTTCAGCTGACTACCTGTGGTCTGTTGGAAAGAAAAAAACTGTACAAAGATTTATGTGACAATATGCTCCTCATCTCACTGTGCAGAGCGATATATACAGCACTCAAGGGTGAGAATGTACTTAAACGAGTTTAAGAAAATGCCGACAGCTCCAAGTTCAAAAACGTGCTTTTTAAAATTACACCGGAACACATCTTAGAGGAGCGTGGGTTTCATATGCCTTAAGGATCTTGCTGTGTTATACGTAAGAAACCGGAAACTATTGACCATGTTTTCCCGCATTTGGGAAGAGTTAACTTTTCGGACGTATTACAAAGGACAATTAAAAATGAGGTCCTGTTAGACCCTCATGGGATCAGGAATTAGGCATTAGAGAATGAGGATGGATTACCTTTTGATTTTAGCATGATCACTGCCTTGCACAGCATTTGGCGCTCCAGAATGGCTGGATTTCACTGTGACTTTGACAGGAGACCAGCAAGAGAGCATTTTAAACAAAGTATCTCAAGATTTCTCGAAGTAGTAAAAACAGATGGATGTGCACCTTTATGGTTAGAAAGGGTAGAAACCCTACGGACCTTGTAGGAATTCTAGGACGTAATGTGTTGTAGTAATTCCTGACGGACTTCGTTCAAATTTTTTGTATTGTTCGTTGTGTGTTGTAATCTCTTTATCTTAGCTTCTGTGTTTCAAGTTTGATTGGAAATAAAGAAAAATAAATCAGCATTGCTCAGTGGTATAATACTGCGTGGACACCCAGCGGACCCGCGTTCGAGCCCTACTGTGTGGTGGGTCTTCAACCCCAGAATTTTTTTCTAATTTCGCGCGATGTGGTTACGGACACTGGCGGCGGCGGCGGCGGACAATTACGGCGCTGCGCGTGACCCGATTTGTGATCTCATAACAGCTTTCGCTGTAAAAAAAAAAACACGACTACTATCAAATTGAAATTCATTTTTCGCACCGGCACCACGGCCAGATAGACCACATTCGGGATACCTACCTGTTAAAGCATGCGAGAAGCGAGGATGCACTTAAATTCCGATGCAAACACGAATTCAGGAGCTTAGCTATGCGCGCGGCTGTTCACTACCAAGGAGGTTGTATAACCTCCTTTTTCACCACCAGCTTTCCGTGGATGGATTGATGCATCCGGCTGTGCCCTTTAGATCGGGCGGTGGCTCACGCCACCTAGCCGTAAAGGTAAGTACATCACTATTAAGGATTGAATTTCATTCGCGCCTTGATTGCAGCCATAAATAATTTAGCCTCCTCCATGTAGTTTCTACCCGTTTAAATCTATTTTGCCTTCGCTGTGCCCTAACCCTATTTTTTTTAAACTCCGCGCCATTAACTTAGACTATATATAGGGTGAAGCCCTTCACTGAACATTGTGAAATGTTCCGCCGTTTCCTCCTTTTCTCCACACGCACTACATACCGTGTCTATATTTTCGTATTTGGCTTGGTAGGTCTTGGTCCACCTTACTCCTGTTCTGGCCTCGAACAACAGAGGACTAGCCCGAGAATTATCGTATAGATCTTTTCTTTTGCGATTGCCTGCTTAAAAGTTCGGTAGGTCTCCAGAAATGATTTCGTAAGCATTACCATCTTCCATATGTCCCTCTCTGTTTCCTTTACCTTCTTCTTAACCGATGTTTCCTTACGGCTTGGTATTTTGCTGTTGTCTAAATACTTGCTTGACAATTTTTGAGTTCATTTCCTCCATTCAGTATCGGCATTCTTCATGTTCAAGTAGCTGAAAACTTTCCTAGACCAACGCTCCTCTCCCATTTTTCTCAATCGCTTCTAAAATGTTATCTTGCTGGTATAGCTTCACTGCACTCAAACGATGTCCATCCCACATTACCCTGTACCCCATAAGTTAATTTCCTGCACCTCGACTAGCTTCAACACTAGCTAAGGAGGGAAAATGTTTGAGGTTCGGAATGGGTCCCTTCGATGACTCGAGTGCACGGTGGCAGCGCGAAGGAGGAGCCGTAGTCCGGTGAAGAGACACTTTAGCTGCGGAAAACGGGGCCACTTTCAGAGACATTGCGAGCTCTCACGTGACACTGCTGCTAATACAGCCGAAGTGTTATTCGTAGCTTCCCATAATAAGCGACCACATGAAAGCCGAGTCGCACCATCGCGACACTCCCCCATTGTGCAAAACTCGCTGATGAGGGATCCGCAGATTGAGACTCTCGTGGGAAGCAATTGCCCTGTTTTGCACGCGTTGGCACAGATGCGGATTTTACAGTGGTACGAGAGAATGAAGTGTCCGCTGAAGTTTTGGACCAAAGTAGGGGCGGATGTTCGGGCCTGGACCCGGGCAGTAGCCTGAGGCTGCAATAAAGCGTCTCTTTACCGTACTACGGCTCTTCCTTCGAGCTGCCACCGTGCACTCGAGTCATCGAGGGGACCCATTCCGAACCTCAAACATTTTCCCTCCGTAGCCTTTGTTGAAGGTAGTCGAGGAGGAGAAAAAAAGCTCCATAATTTGGGGTATTCCCGTGTGCTCCCAAAGCAAGTCAACCTATGCCACGTTGTTTCATTTCCATTTTTGCAAAAACTTCTGATTTCATTAACGAAACCACATTGCTGAACGTCAAACCCGAAACCAAGACACCTTTCCAAATCCCTCTCACCACGCCACACCTCTTGTAGTTCCACAACGCCCTATTTTTCATTACAGCTGCATTCCAGGTGCCCTAATTCGTCACGTATCTTTCGTGCTCCCTTAGGAACTCAGCCCCATTATTTATCCATACGCTCAATTATATGTATCTATCCACTATTTCTAGCATGACTTCCTGTATCTTATGCTCACTGCCTTTGTTATCAATAGAAATCATGATTGCAGATTTTTCCCTGCTGAACTTCAAACTTAACCTATCTCCCATATTACCACAGATGTCTATATATCCCTGCAAATCTTCCTTGTTGTCGGCTATTATACTATATCATCTGCATACTTCAATGTTGGTAATGACTGTTCAATGTGTTTTCCTTACTTGGCAAAAAAGATGCTTAAGCCGAGTCGACTCCCCTCTAATTTGGCTTCTGGCCCCTGGAGATACAGCATATATAACAAAGGTGACAAGGAACATCCCTGTCGAAACCGGCGTTGTATCCCTATAGGTTCGGGTATACCTGCTCATTCCACTCTATAACTACCTTGTTACTTTTATAGATATCTTTTAGAAGGTTAGTTACTCCACCTTCCACATCTAGTGTCTCTTCTATTCCTCAAAATTCTTCCTGAATCACACTATCCTAAGCTCCCTTGATAAATAGAAATGCCAGCCACAGGGGCCCGTGTTCTTTTTCCGCCATTTCAATACACTACTTCAATGAAAACAGATCGTCCTCCAACCTCCTTCGTTTACGGAACCCATTTAGTAGTTCTCCCAGCACACCTTCATTCTCCACCCATGTGTGTAGAATGAAGGACTCTATGGACATCGCCCCAGTGATGTTCCGTACTACGCCGAAGAATTCCCATTCGGGGACATGAAAATTCCCTATTTCGGGGATTTTTTCCTGCGTACGTTGACGAAATTCTCAGCATACTTTTCTGCCCAACAGTACTAATTTTCGCCGCCGTCATAGCACACACATACTATATTTACACGTGACTTTAGAAATCAAAGCGAACCCCCCCCCCCCCCTATGCCTCACAACATAACCATGACTTTCTTAATTCATATACTGATGGTAAACTGCACATTGTGGTTTCCAAGTCTAACACCACTATAGTGAAATAGAAATCACTCCACGTAATTATCAGTAAAAATCTCGAAAGTTTTGATGGCACGGTACATGCGCCAGAACCGATTACAGCGCATGAAGGCGCACAGTAATCGCTAATTATCGGTTCTCATAGAAGAATTTATTCATTCCTGAAATTACCTGCAAACTACGAAGATTTTCTTCTTCCCGTGGGCTCAAAAGGACAGGTGAAAATCCTCCGAAAAAAGGAAAATTCTTATGCGGAACATCACTACGTGGCCTGTCTCCTAACCAATAGGGCGCAGTAAGCTCCAGTCCGTCTTTTAAGATCTACGCGTGGCCATCGCTTGCTTAGACAAAGTGGGTAATTTGGAGTACATGGTACTCTGCTATGAAATAGCATGAAGCCGTCCCGTGGGCAGACCATGGCTCAAAAATACAGCGCCAATAGAGCGCCTGAATCTGAGTTTAGAAAAAATAACGATTTAGAGTACTTGGTACTCTACTATGGGAGAGCATAAAGCCGTCCCGTCTTAGCAGGGCATATCGCCGACGGACAAAATGAAACAGGGCGTTTTAAGAATTAGAATGACGAACGCACACGGTCTCGGCGAACGTAGAAAAATGCGGCCACCGAATGTGCACCGGCCTTTTGAGAGTTCCTACGCATTTTTTTTCAAACCCTAATTTATGCTCTACAAAAAATTTATTGACTATCAACCCGTTTTCATACGCCAATCACATCTTTTATCGCAATAACTGCCGCTTTGTAATCCGACTTTTTGTAGTTGCTTGGAAAGACTACTTTTTTCTCCTCGTAGGCCCCTGCAGACCATCTACAGCGCGGCTTTCAGTGCCACGAAAGGATGGTCAGATCTGATAGCGTCTTCAGTATAAATAAAATAGCAAAATGTTTTTGTTCGACACTTGGATTTCAACCCGTACCCTCATCCTCTGAAAGCAAGTGTGTTTACCACTAGGCTACACACTCATGCATTCCCAAAGGGAATACATGCACAGTACATCTACACCACATTAACGTGTTTCTTAGAGCAAAACGAATGCAGAAAGACAACACTTTCAATTCAGAGTTTACTCGTTTTTGTTATAAGGCATTAAGCATCCTCAGTGGGACATGATGTAGAGCGGATATGGAAAACTACATAAATGAATATAAATAATTTTTGGAAAACTTTATGCCAAACTTGGGTTCATTGTCTTCCTGAGGCGGCTATTACATATGTTAAGAAAGGAGTAGAAGCGAGCAGAGGTACGCCATCTAGCGGTTGGTCAAACCCTTTCTTGCTGGGCCGCGAAAAGGCTCCAGGGGCCACTCTTTGTATAGTATATTTTTCTATGCTTCAACGGCGCCATTACTCTCGACACCGAAAACCGTCTGGTGGTGAAGACGACAGTGGGACTGCTGACTGCGCCAGGAATGCAGGACTGCTCTTGCTGTTTTCCCTCATTCTGGACGCCGAGGGAGGCAATGTATCTAAAAACGTTGACTGGAGGTTCCTTTGGTTCCTTTATTCAAATGTATGTGGACGCATGATAAATTTGGTATCATTAATCTACGTGATACACCAGGGCGTGAGCGTAATCTACCTTTGAATAGGCAAGGTAGCATTCTTTCTCTTTTTACACCTTTGATGTTATTGCTTTAAAAAATTTATCTCCTTCTTGCGATTAGCGCTTAAAACGCTAGATATTCATACGTAATTGCACTGATGCGCGCTGGAGGGAGGGGGGGAGTAGTTCTTGAGAGTATAGAAAGGAAGAGAAAGGCATATAAAGGAGAAGTGAGCCCCGCACTGAGACAGCAATGAAAGGAGAGGGCATGCCTAATTGGCAGAATGGTTTTCCTTGTGTCCTGACTCGTAAACGAGGCGCCGCGGCTGAAAGTCCCCCGTCCTCACCTTTGGCGCCGAGCTTGCTTTTGTCTCGACCAAGGCGGCCGCATTTCGATAGAGGCGAACTACCACAGGCCCGTGTGCTGTGCAATGCTGGTGCACTTTCAAAAACACCTGATGTTCAAAATTTCCGTAGACAATATTTTCGTGGACTACAGGAATGGCGATAATTGAGTTCATTCTACGCTATACATACTGTTACGGACGTGATGGGTTTATTTACACTGAAAATGCCAGCGCTCAACCTGTGAGTTTATGCCTGTGAGTTAATCGAGTAGTTTATCTAATCCAGGGCTCACGAGAGACGTGGAGTTCAGTGGCTTCAAAAGATTAGCGTATGATCTTATCTCACAATGCTACCCATGCTAAAGAACATACGCAACTTTCAAGGAATTAACTGCATGATACGGTACTTGCAATGCATGACTTTCAAGTACAGAGTCAAAGAATTGTAATGCTTACTGCATTCTTATAAAACCGGTTAGCGAATACCGCAACTACATTGCCCTTACATCACTACTAAAATCCTTTTTAGAAGAATCTTCAACCGTAGGTGGCTCTTTGTAATAGGTTACGTAATTTTTGTTCTTTGTATCGATTGAAATTTTCCGAGAAACAGGCATCTAATCAAATTTCGCAAAAGTGCGTGCGGCGCACATATCCAACATTCTATGGTATGCACGAGGTATGCGGGTAAGGGCGGCACGTGACTTAGGCAAACGATTTTACGTCGTAGGGCCAAGAATATCACGTAATACACTCCGTGACCTGCCATTCGAGTTCGTCATGAACTCACCCACTCATTTGGTAACGTTTATTTACACTAGGTTAAGCAGAAGACAGCACTCAGGCGTACATAGGTGGTAAGATGATCGATTAACAGAAACACTCAAAGCGCATTTATTCGTTTTGGGCGCTTGAAAGAAACACTGCGCCTTTAAAACTGCACTCTGAGGAAAACGCCATGTCAAGACATAAAAAATTACGTGAACAGCGAAATATACGTTGGTCTGCCAGCGCCTGACTATGCGGTTCTGTAGAAGACTTATATGTTCCGCAAAAATTGAATTTTCACTGTCTACCTTATTGATCGGTATCTGTGATAAATTTTCGGCGCGATGGATGGATGGATGGATGGATGGATGGATGGATGGATGGATGGATGGATGGATGGATGGATGGATGGATGGATGGATGGACGGATGGACGGATGGACGGATGGATGGATGGATGGATGGATGGATGGATGGATACGGCTGTGGCCTTTCGATTGGGCGGGAGCTCATGCCACTTAGCCATGTAGTTAAGTACTTTATGTTTAAGGATTGAATATCACTCGCGCATTGATTGTAGCCACCAGTCAGTTAGTCACTCTTGGTTATTTCTACCCGTTTAAAGTTTACCTTGCCTTCTCTGTGTCTAAACCGTAATGCTTTGAAAAACTCGTTTCCATTATTTTGGACTATATAGGGTGGAGCCCTGCACAGAACATATATATGTATATATGTTTTGGTTAGGTGTCGCAGTGGTGCCGCGAACCTTTGCACCTTCTAGCTCGAGGGTGCAGCATTTTGGCGCAGCCTCGCACATTCCCTTCGCGTGCGAGCAGATACCACCTTGAATAGGCGTGGTGGCCGCGTGTTCGCTGGCTGTCCCAGCGTTAAATTTTGCCATCCCGGGGACTATTCGGTTATCTCGCATTCCCACACACGCGACCACGTTGCTCTTTCCTGTTCCAGCCGAAACTGGATGTCTGACCCTCTGGCTGCCAGTGATCTGAAAATCAGAGATTCGCAGTAGCTCACAAGGCATTGAGATAAGGAGAGTTAAGGGATATAGTGAGAACTAAAGATGGAGAAAACAAAGATTGGTACACGGTCGAAGGAGTCCGAGGATGGAGCACCGATCGGGGAGAGCTACGCTGGTGCCTAGGAGATCGTGGACGACACAACAGTTCAGCACAGAATCCAAAAAGCGAGATCAGGGTAGAAGGCACAAAATGAATAAAAAAGCAAAGACAAAAAAAAAATGGAAAAACAACGACTGCTACGCACTCGCACATAGCAGCGTTCCTCATGCATACGCTTTCACATTAAGGCCCAAACTTATGCCCTGAACCAGGCCCTTAACTATTACGTGGTGAGACCAATTTCCGCGTCTGCAGTTGATTCTTGGCTCCCCTTATGCGTTTTACTAGAAGTGTTTGCAAGTCTACGGGCATATACACGCATATCGTAAGCCCACCCCAGCAACCACAGGGTTTTGACAGGTTTAAGGGCGGTGTTCGAACCCTCGAATACCTCCTCCATCCTCCGGCTTCATCGGAGGATGCTGGGTGACTTTACGTCATATTCAAAAAACCTTTATTTTGTGAAGTTTTTTTTGTTAGCCTGTCTTAGACAAAGTCAATGTGTGGTGGGGTGTGGTGAACTGGTTGGTCTGACCATCAAGACCAATGAGCTGAGGACACTCGACGCCACATATAGTTTGTCTAAAGACTAAGTGTCAGCTCGTTGGTCAAGGGGTATGATTCTCGCTTGGAGTGCGAAAGGTCCCTTGTTACGATACCGGACGAGCCCTCTTCTTTTTTTTTCTAGTCGGGAGGAAAAAAAGTGAGCTGATTTTCTTATCCATGATACCTTTATTTTGTAAAGTTCTTTTTTCTAATGCTCCAGATTATTAGACAACTGCCATGTGTTGTGGTGGGCGGTCAACTGGTTGGTCTGACCATCCAGACCAACTAGCCGAGTACGCTCCCCACCCCATGAAAGCGTTCTCAGGATTTTGTGTCGGCTCGTTGGTCTATACCTCACGATAAAATTCTGTGGCTGCAAAGCTAATGCTGCGTGGACAGACCTTCAGTACATATGTTCTACGTATAGTGCGTTTGCGTGCGATTGCGCCCGGGGAGGCTTGATGTCGGGAAAGCAATCGCGTAAGTACGACTTACCAAGTGTTTTAAAACAGCGAAAGAACAAGCAATCGTCGTACAATGCGAATAGCGTAACGAGGGGGTCGTCCAATGCTCCAACCCATTACAAAAGCTTGTTCTTTTTTTTCAGCTAATAACTGTGGTGCATATACGCACTTCAGGCATAATTACTTATTATCCTCAGCTTGAACAATTGGCACAACATTTTTCGCAATAGTTTAGCGGATACCACGCTTCTGAGAAGAATGACGAAAAATAGCATAGCGAATGCCGGCTTATTACCCGAAATGTTTTATTATTAACGTCGTAGTAGTTATCAAGCAAGTGTGCTTACTGCAGTTACCCAAGAGTGTTTATAAAAGGCTCTGTAAGGCCGCTCTTCTAGTTTTCACCGTCAATGTGCTGCGCCTTCCGCTCAGTCCTGGAGTTTTTTTTTTTCTCTATTATGCAGGTGATGCCATAAAACGCAAGAAATGATGCGACTTGAGCGTGAGCCTCGCGTTCGTGACTGAAGCGCTCTCGAAAGGGAAATAAAGCAGTGGCTTGGTGACTCCGACAAAGTGATAGTGGGGGTGCATGTTGACTTTTGATTGATATGTGGGGTTTAACGTCCCAAAACCACTATATGATTATGAGAGACGCCGTAGTGGAGGGCTCCGGAAATTTAGACCACCTGGGGTTCTTTAACGTGCACCCAAATCTGAGCACACGGGCCTACAACATTTCCGCCTACATCGGAAATGCAGCCGCCGCAGCCGGGATTCGAACCCGCGCCCTGCGGGTCAGCAGCCGAGTACCTTAGCCACTAGACCACCGCGGCGGGGCTATGTTGACTTTTGCTGTACGGGTGCAGCTGTGCGACGCTTAAGGCAAAGTATGCTAGATCAGTGAGCGCCAGTTTATAGGGCAATGATAGGGAGAGTCTGACTAAAATGAAAACGAACAAAAGAAAAAAAGCATCTAGAATGCTTTTTTTCTGAAGTCACTTTTACGCAACGATCAATTCAGTAATAATTAGTGTAAATTCTTCAAAAGCACTTTTTACAGCACTGCCATCTCGTGCGCACAATCAACTCGGACTTATTGACGTATCTGTTTTTTTTTTCTTCATTTTTTACGCAACTTTGGACCGAAAAAAAAAGGAAAGGAAAGAATTGCGACAGAGCAAAGAGCGAGCTGAAACTGTGGCTGAAGGTGCTTTGAAATGACAGTGCAATGGGCAATACAATTGCACTCACCTATTTATTTATTTATTTATTTATTTATTTATTTTTTATTTAGTTTTTTATTTATTTATTTATTTATTTTGTCTGTATTTGATGTCTGAAGGCGTTACAGATGTGTAGAGCCGTGTGCTCAGATTTGGGTTCAGGTTAAAGAACCCCAGGTGGTGAAAATTTCCGTAGCCCTCCATTATGGCATCTGTCAAAATCAATGGTGGTTTGGGTGCGTTAAAACCCCACATATCAATCAATCAATGCGTTACAGACGGGAGTGGTTGTTAAAGTAAGGCATATCGGCTGGCGGCCAGTACAAACAACCTGCAACAGCTAGAGAACGGTGACAATTGAGTGGGCAGGTGGTTCCATTTTCCGACTGCCTTCGGCATGGAATAATCAGCCGACAAGTTGGTATTGAAAAAAGGAACTTCAACCTAATTACGTTAATTTTCAAAACCAGTCATGAAAGGTGGCTCACTAATAAGTCATAAATTCATGTGGTGATTATGAAAAAAAAACTTATGGTATAATGGTAAACAAGACACTTTCCGGTGGAGAAAAAGAGTAGGAAGTTACAGAGCATATCTCATGTTCGATAAATTGTGAGAGCGGTAATAATTTGATACAATGAAGCGATCGCTACAGTTTTGTACTTTTTCTGATTGCTTAATAAGAAAGTCTTTACTCCGATCCTACAAGTTGCATGCATAATCAAGGTCAGACATTGGAAAACGTTTACATAATGTTAATCAAACAAATTATCTTACAACACCACATATGTCTGTCAATCCCTTCAGATCTTCCTCGTTGTCGGCTATTAATACTATATCATCTGCATACATCAATGCTGGTAATGACTGTTCAATGTGTTTTCCTTACTTGGCAAAAGAGATGCTTAAGCCGAGTCGACTCCCCTCTAATTTGGCTTCTAGTCCCTGGAGATGCAGCATATATAACAAAGGTGACAAATAACATCCCTGTCGAAACCCGCGTTGTATCTCTATAGGTTCGGGTATACCTGCTCTTTCCATTCTATAACTACCTTGTTACTTTTATAGATATCCTTTAGAAGGTTAGTTGCTTCACCTTCCACATCTAGTGTCTCTTCTATTCCCCAAAAGTCTTCCTGAATCCCACTATCCTAAGCTCCCTTGATATATAGAAATTCCAGCCTTGGGGCCTAATTTCTTTTTCCGCTATATATCTCGATACACTACTTCAATGAAAACAGATCATCCTCCAACCTCCTCCGTTTACGGAACCCATTTAGTATTTCTCCAAGCACACCTTCATTCTCCACCCATGTGTGTAGTCTTCCCTTTACCATCTGCATCACCATCTGGTACCATCACCGGGAGAGAGAGAGATACAGAAAAGTGGCGTCTCGCGAGCGGCGTGCGGGAGAGGGCTGTGCCGCCAGTGTGTTCCTAGCATTACGTCCGGCGTGAAGGCCAGACTTTATGGACATCGCCCCAGTGATGTTCCGTACTACGCCAAAGAATTCCCATTCGGAGACATGAAAAATTCCCTATTTCGGGGATTTTTTCCTGCGTACGTTAACGAAATTCTCAGCATACTTCCCTGCCCAACAGTACTATTTTCGCCGCCATCATAGCACACACATACTATATTTACACGTGACTTTTGAAATCAAAACGAGCCCCCCCCCCCCCCCTCCCAATGCCTCACAACATATCCATGACTTTCTTAATTCATATACTGATGGTAAACTGCACATTGTGGTTTCCAAGTCTAACACCACAATAGTGAACTAGAAATCGCTCCGCGTAAATATCAGAAAAAAATCTCGAAAGCTTTGATAGCACGGTACATGCGCCAGAACCGATTACAGTGCATGAAGGCGCACAGTAATCGCTAATTATCGGTTCTCATAGAAAAATTTATTCATTCCTGAAATTACCTGCTAAACCACGAAGATTTATTTTTTTTCCGTGGGCTCAAAAGGACAGGTGAAAATCCCCCGATTCTTATGCGGAACATCACTGTGTGGCCTGTCTCCTAACCACTAGGGCGCAGTAAGCCTCAGCCCATCTTTTAAGATCTACGGGACCATCGCTTGCTTAGACAAAGTGGTTAACAATTTCGTGTACATGGTACTCTGCTATGAGATAGCATGGAGCCGTCCCGCGGGCAGACCATGGCTCAAAAAGACAGCGCCAATAGAGCGCCTGAATCTGAGTTTAGAAAAAATTAACGATTTAGAGTACTTGGTACTCTACTATGGGAGAACCTAAAGCCGTCCCGTCTTAGCAGGGCATATCGCCGTCGACAAGAAAAAAACAGGACGTTTTAAAAAATTAGAATAACGAACGCACATGGTCTCGGCGAACGTAGAAGAATGCGGCCTCCAAATGTGCACCGGCCTTTTCAGAGTTCTTACGCACTTTTTTCCAAACCCTAATGTATGCTCTACAAAACATTTATTAACTATCAACCCGTTTTCATACGCCAATCTCATCTTTTATCGGAATAATTGCCGTTTTGTGATCCGACTATTTGTAGTTTCTTGGAAAGACTACTTTTTTCTCCTCGTAGGCGCCTGCAGACCATCTACAGCGCGGCTTTCAGTGCCACGAATGGCTGGTCAGATCTGATAGCGTCTTCAGTATAAATAAAATATCGAAATGTTTTTGTTCGACACTGAGATTTCAACCCGTACCCTCATCCTCTGAAAGCAAGTGTGTTTACCACTAGGCTAAAAACTCATGCATTCCCAAAGGGAATACATGTACAGTACATCTACACCACATTAATGTGTTTCTTAGAGCAAAACGAATGCAGAAAGACAACACTTTCAATTCAGAGTTTACTCGTTTTTGTTATAAGGCATTAAACATCCTCAGTCGGACGTGATGTAGAGCGGATATGGAAAACTGCATAAATGAATATAAATATTTTTTGGAAAAATTTTTGCCAAACTTGGGTATTCATTGTCTTCCTGGGGCGGCTATTACATATGTTAAGAAAGGAGTATAAGCGAGCAGAGGTACGCCATCTAGCGGTTGGTCAAACCCTTTCTTGCTGGGCCGCGAAAAGGCTCCAGGGGCCACTCTTTGTATAGTATATTTTTCTATGCTTCAACGGCGCCATTACTCTCGACACCGAAAACCATCTGGTGGTGAAGACGACAGTGGGACTGCTGATTGGGCCAGGAATGCAGGACTGCTCTTGCGGTTTTTCCTTCCTTCAGGACGCCGATGGAGGCAATGTATCTAAAAATTTTGACTGGAGGTTCCTTTGGTTCCTTCATTCAAAATGTAAGTAGACGCATGATAAATTTAGTATCATTATTCTACGTGCTGGACTAGAACGTGAGCGTAATCTACCTTCGAATATGCAAGGTAGCGTTCGTTCTCTATTTACACTTTTGATGTTATTGCTTTAAGAAACATACCCCAAACTTGCGCTTAGCGCTTCAAACGCTAGACATTCATACGTAATTGTGCCGGTGCGCGCGGGAGTGGGGGGGGGGGGGGGTAGTCTCTGAGAGTTTAGAAAGCAAGAGAAAGGAATAGAAAGGAAAAGTGGGCCCCGCATGCAGGCAGTAATGAAATGAGAGGGCATGCTTCACTGGCAGAAATAAACGCCCCCCCCCCCCCCCCCCACTTGGCGCCGCACTTGCTTTTGTCTCGACCACGAGGGCCGCATTTCGATAGAGGCAAACTACCACCGGCCCGTGTGCTGTGCAATGTTGGTGCACTTTCAAAAACACCTGATGTTCAAAATTTCCGCAGCCAATATTTTCGTGGACTACAGGAATGGCGATAATTGAGTTCATTCTACGCTATACATAGGGTTACGAGATGCATTCATGCCTTTGAGTTAATCAAGTAGTTTATTTAATCCAGGGCTCATGAGAGACGTGGAGTTCACTGGCTTCAAAAGACTAGCGTATGATCTTATCTCACAATACTACCCACGCTAAAGAACATACGCAAGTTTCATGGAATGAACTGCATGCTGCGGTACTTGCAATGCATGACGCTTAAGTGTAAAGTCAAAGTAGTGTAACGCTTACTGCATTGTTATAAACCGGTTGGCCAATACCGCAACTGCATTGCCCTTACATCACTATTAAATCCTTTTTTGCAGAATCTTTAACCGTAAACGGGTCTTTCTGATAGGGTACTCCGGATGTATACGTATTTTTGTTCTTTGTGTCCATTGAAATTTTCCGAGAAACAGGCATCTAATCCGATTTCGCAAAAGTGCGTGCTGCGCACATATCCAACATTCTATGGTATGCACGCGGTATGCGGGTAAGGGCGGCACATGATTTAGGCAAACGATTTTACGACGTAGGGCCAAGAATATCACGTAATACATTCCGTGACCTGCCATTCGAGTTCGTCATGCACTCACCCACTCATTTGGTAACGTTTATTTACACCAGGTTAAGCAGAAGACAGCACTCAGGCGTACATAGGTGGTAAGATGATCGATTAACAGAAACACTCAAAGCGCATTTATTCGTTTTGGGCGCTTCAAAGAAATACTGCGTCTTTAAAACTGCATTATGAGGAAAATGCCATTTCAAGACACCTAAAATTACGTGAACAGCGAAATATACGTCGGTCTACCAGTGCCTGAAAATGCGGTTCTGTAGAAGACTTCTCATATGTACCGCAAAAAATTGAATATTCACTGCCTATCTCATTGATCGGTATCTGTGATATATTCTCGGCACGACGGCATCGAATGGTTGGATGGATGGGCAGAAGAAATGAGAGAGTGTAAGCGGTGACAAGAGGGTTCTTCCGGGTCCAGTATAGCTATAGGAAAACAACCAGAAGGACTCTCTGACAGGTGATATTGGCAGATAAATTTCCAAAGGGGCACCAATAGGTGTTTTTAGCAAGCTACGGAAAGACGCTACGGAAATACGACGCGGATCCTTTCGTATGCGCGTACAATGGTCGCGCATGCGCACTCGTCAGCCGGTTCCGTATTGCCGCCTTTTCGTAATGTGTTTCCGTAGCGGGAAGAAATCGACGTAGGCATGTGGGCCGAGCAAATTCAGACGTAGGGGATATTAACTTGCATGATGACAGGAATAGGTTGAAGTGGGGAGAGAAAAGGGGAGAAGCTGATGGTATATGGGTTCGTAGAAACGCATCTTGGGGACATGGAACAACCACCTAGAAATCTGGACTACGCATGCGAATATTGTAATAGAACAGAAGGCAGCAGAATGGTGAGTGGTATTGGGGCATTTATTCATAAAAGTACAGACTGGCAAAGGGTGAAGCAGGAGCGCAGGGAACATTGATGGCTAAGAGAGAAATTGGCAGGGCAGATGACGCTTCTGGGTATTGTATACTTGTGGACAGGTGTCAAAACCAGAGAGGAAAACCAAGGAATGGTGCAGTGTATAGGAAATGACATTGAACAATTAGAAGAAGAGTGCGAGATAATTATATTAGAAGGCATGAATGAACGCATAGAAAATACGGATGGATATACTGACCCAACAGGCAGAATGCTAATGGATATGTGTGAAATGCATGATCATTTGCAACAGTACCGAGAAATGTGAAGCGCAGATAACATGGGAGGTGGGAAGGCTGTAGTCGATGATAGATTACGCAATGATGTCACATAGGATGTATGATCGGCTAAGGGTGATGAACATAGATGAGTATGGGTCCATAATCTAAGGTAGTGATGACAAACGTATCAAGCCTGGTTTTGGAAGAGGAATGAAAATGGGAAGAAAGCATTATGAGCATTATGAATATTTATTCAGAAAAGCAAATAGAGATATCATCTAAAAATATTGAGGAAATAATCACCGAGGATACTAAAACAGAGTGGACGTACAGAAATATAACTGGATTGTTTGAGTTAGAGCTTGCTAAGGTACGAGTCAAATCAACTGAAAAAAGGAGACACAAACCCAAGGGCTGGTGGGATGAGGAAGTTAAGAGAGCCATAGACATCAGGAAGCAGGGAACACAAGTATGCTGAACAGAGGGGTGAACCGGAAGATGGTGTCAAAAGAAAATGGGATAACTTTTTTTTTAGTTTCATAAGGGAAGCGTCTAATCTGATCAGTGAAAATATTAGAACGGGGGCCCAATGTATGATGGAAGCAAAGAAAAAGAACAGAAAGGCACCTGCAAAGCTTCGGAACCATCTCAATTCTCGACGTAATAAGACAAGCATGTTCAAGGGGTTAGCCTAGAAGGGGATGAGGCAATAAAATATATAAGAACAATGATGACAGAAAAATTTAAACACCAAGAAGGTGCTGCATGCACCATACCAGATGAGGATGGACAAATTAGCGCAGTGGGTCCACGGGGACAACGAGAGTGAGAAAGAGCAGAGAAAAAGGTTCCTTATAGCCCATCAACAGGCCCTGACGGCATCCCAATTATGCTAATAAAAAAACTAGGACCAAACCCTGGGCTGTTCACTTCCATGTTGTCCGTTGACGTTTCTTGTGATACCACTTCAGATGACTCAGGGAGCATTTCCACTACGTCTGATGCGGCGTGAGGTACATCGGCAGGGTCGCTCACCTCTTTGTGGTTTAACCTGGGCACAGGCAGTGCTCTTTCCCTGGGTGGCTTTCGCTTCCTCGGGGCAACTGGATGCAGAAAAATGTACAAACCAATTGTGAAATCAAGGACTAGGTTCAGGGAAAATGCTAGGTTTTAGGGATTCAAAATGAAGAAGAGAGAGAAGGAGAGTGAGTGCGAAGAATATGGTAAAAAATGCAGGGGGAGAAAATGACAGCAGCCATAATTTTCAGCCTGAGTAGGTCGTTATAGGTGCGTTTCTGAGAAAGCTTAACGCTGTAAATAGTCTAAAAGTTCCTTGCTCGCGGCTGGTCTGTAGGTGGCACGTGGTTCACGTGTGCAGCTCGCACGTGTACGTAGAAATATAAGTGCGTAAGGATGAAAGGTGGGGTGTTGGAAGTTTTCTGGGAAAAGACCATTTGCGGAAAAAGTGACGCAAGTATGAGGGAGGACGCGTAGAAACAGTGATTGTTAAAAAAATATAGATAAAAATAAAAAGGAAATAACAATAACAACAGCAACAACAATATTAATAATAATAAAGGGAAAACAGAGATTGGAACGGAGAGAAGACAATGGTAAAATATATTACAATATCATGGAGGTGGTATAACTATTAGTATTTCGTACGGCTCTGGTCTCAGTAGCAGTGCCATGAATATATATATATATATATATATATATATATATATATATATATATATATATATATATATATATATATATATATATATATATATATATATATATATATATATATCATTATGTGTTTTCGAGCGCCCGCCATTACTTTGATAACGAAGGTGAGCCCTCATACTGAATAAGACACTGCACACGGTGGAAAGTGCCTATCTTTGAACGGGAAAAGCGTTGGTAAAGCATTTGGCTTCAGCTTCTTCCATCCATCTGCCCGCTTTTGCTCAAAGCAGCATTCTTCAAAGTGAGCCTGTACGGAAAATTGACGTTGTTAATATACGTGATTTGTTCCTTCGATCAATAAGAACAAAGTACGACAAATCAATGCAATCGAACAAACTGCACGAATACGGCACGACTTCCGCACACGAGCATAGCATAGAGGTGCAATTCTCCTAAATTATTTCACCTACTTCCGTTACAAATATGATAAGCTAGAATAACTGTCAAAATAGCATGATAATTTTCCTGCACGGCATAACGTATAAAATACCTTTATAAACAACACTGCGAAACACAAGCATAGCGCTTCACATGTTTTGAGCTCTCAGATTTACTCCTCACACTGCTATGTAGGCGCAAAGATAGGTAGCGAACAATTTTGTTAAAATAAGCGCGATGCTCCTCAGATAGCTACAGCCCTCGTGGTTCAGAAAGATTGATCGTATTTTCCAAGCCTGTGCCTTAGTTCATTATATCAGGTGAAAAAAAAAGGAGCTGTAAATGCACCGGAGGTTCCATATGTTGGTCCCCGCTGTAAGAGGCTACGTTGCCACCAATCTGAACACATAAAATTTCAAGTCTGCGTCTTAAGGTCCGTTCGATTCACCTGCACCACGTGAACCAGTTCACGAGGTGCTGCACCTTTCCATTCGTTTCTGCGGTGCAGCATTGACGACCGCTGAACCCTGTCATTCGTTTCGAAAAGTGCAGAAGAGATGCAGCACCGGTTCACAATTTTCCTGCACCTCCTCCGCTGACGGTGCCGGCTTGGTGCAGGCGCGCGTGCAGCTGAGCAGACGACGCAGCACTTAGACGTAGGTGGCTTAGGCGCCGTACCCGCCTATACAAACGCGGTGGGTTTTGTCAAGACGTTTGCGCCTCAAAAACTGTCCGCATGTTCGATTCGCCATAGGTCGGTGTTTGCTGAATGGTGTAAATTAACCGAAAAGAAATAAGGCCAACACCATATCGGCACATCTTCATTTGTTTCGGGTGTCGTGCTGTGCCTGCACCGCTGAACTCACGCTGCACGATTTCTGAACATCGCGTGCACAGCCGCGAACCGGTTCCGACCGGTGCAGGTGAATCGAACGGATCTTTAGAAAGAGTGGTGCAGACACGCTGGCTTGTGTATTTCCCACGGCTACGAATCAGGTACTCACATTGCATATACAGGTATGGTTCGTCGGCTGCCACTTGTCCCGCTTGATTTTAGCGGTCCATAGGAGCCGTCTTCTTGGGTCTCTGGGAAAACAAAACGTTCTGCAGCCATGTTTAGCACTGTTACTGAATTGCGGAATGCAGTACCCAGGCATTCTGCGCAAAGACGGCGTGAAGAGTGGTGCTTTTTGTGTCGAGCGAGAGAGTCGGCGCGAGCGAAAAGCAAGAAAATGGCGTCGGAGCTCCCCGAGAACCGGTTGTGGCGGCAACTGCTCCGTGAAAGAGTGGCTCCACCCTAAGCGGGGGCGCGCCCATCAAGGCACCCTATTTTATTACAATGCTCCCCGCCATCTAGTAAACAATCGAAGAAATAAACTAGAGGTAGCCATGTCATCTAACAAACCATGCAAGAACTAAGCTAGAGGTGGCTACATACATACGCCGAAGATGGACCGATCCACG
This sequence comes from Rhipicephalus microplus, assembly GCF_043290135.1. NCBI lineage: Eukaryota > Metazoa > Arthropoda > Arachnida > Ixodida > Ixodidae > Rhipicephalus > Rhipicephalus microplus. The sequence goes on from NC_134710.1 coordinate 19,018,237, forward strand.
CCTTAAGGAGCTTCGCCCCTAAACATGATGCACGAAACGTAATCAGATGTACAGATGAGTGCAAACTAACCAGGGTCCCAGTTGTTATACCTCGCGCACTCTTTCCGGAAACGGGGCCTGTGCAGAGACCGAAGTGACCTTTGTGGGCCTGCCAACTAGCGCAATCGTTCCAGTGAAAGCCGAAGGCACATGATTTTCTCCGCCAAAGCATATGAGCGCGCGCACAAGCATCTGACCCTCCTTAAATTCTCCCCCATCCGCGGGGCAAAGTACGCGTGATAAGCGCGCGTCGGCGCATGGCGACGAGCTGGGCGCCGAGCGTGGGCGGCTTTTTTTTCCCCTTTCTTGAGTGTTCATATATATAGATTGTGGGGTCTCGGCGAACGCGCGCACCGCCACGCTCTTGGAGTGACGGACACAGTGAACACGGTCGGAACAAAGCACACAACATACATACATTTATTAACTAATTTAGACGACGATATCGTCCGCCGAATGATACACCAATTTCAACTAACACGCTACCATACAAACAACATAACGCAGGGACACACTAAACACACAATAACATGATGAACCCACACTAACACACCCAACACACTAGCACATACCCAAGGCGGCGTCGCCAACGCCTGACCTTACACGCGGGACCCCGGCGCGAAGCCCGCGGTGCCGAGCACCGGGGACCCGCGCTACAGACAACCGTTCGCGGCAGCCGCCACGCGCAGAAGAGGCTCGCTCAACGCTCGCCCACCGCCAAGGCCTCCCTTCCGCCAGGGGCCACTGCCGGCGCTACCGCTCTACCAACAGTGGTACTCAAAAAGCGAACACAACGCCATCTATCGCCCGGCGGTGGTCACCACCGAAACGAAGCCTTGGGGCGAGCCACGTGCGCCACGCGTCGCAGACAACTTTACAGGGGGGGGGGGGGGTGTCAGCACCCCCACATTCCCCCAACCTTAAATCAAACCATACCCCGAAATCAAAAAATAGCTACACAAGCTTTAACAAAAAAATAATATCGCACGACCACAATGTCCTTGCACCACGACACCGCCGCCGGTCGACACTGCTGCACTGTCCGGCTAGACTTCACCTCAGTACCGGCCCCGCAACAGCAACGTTGCCATCGGCGCGACGATCTGTCGCTAGCGCCGACACGTCTTCCAGTTGCGACCAGCACTCGCGAGGGCGCCGGACTGCAGGCAGTTGCGCAGGTCCCAGGCATCTCCATCGCCCGACCTCACGACCGCATTCCTGACCAACGACGCTGACGATGTGCAGGACAGCCGGCCGTGGATGACATCCCTCCCCGCCATCAATAACAACAACAACAAAATTGAAAGAAAACAATCGAGCAGGTCCTCGGGAAGGGAGCTTCGAGCTTTTCGTCCACGGGGTACGTTGGTCTGTACTGCTAGCTAATACATCGGTGGCAGCCGAGACGCCCATCAAAATAAAACAAAAATCACTTTTGCTAACTCGTGCTCACAAGAAAAAAAAGTAAGGGAAGCGGAGCGCAACACCTCAACGCCACGATCCACCTAGTTGCGCCACGTGCGGCAGGCGGCTGCGTAGAGCCTTAGGCCTAATGAGTCGCTCGGCAACAACCGGCATGCACCCAGCCTAGGCGCAGAAGAGGCAGCCGCGAGGAGACGTCCACTCTGTGAGGTGGCCCTATCGCTCGCCGCACACAGCAGCTTACCGAGCGATCGGCGTCCACCGCCCCGGGCGGTGTCACGACGCCTCGGCGTCGAGCCGCAATACAAGTCAGCAACGACGCCCGGCTCCCTGAGCCCAAAGAGATAGAAGAAGCTATTCACAGAAAATCGGACCACCCACGAGGCTTCCGTACTCACTCGCTTCGGGCCTGGCCTACAAACCACGTGCTCTAGGCCTTGCTCACCCCAGGATGCGGACCGCATGGCTCTCGTCCTAATTCAACAACGTTTTTGCAAACTAACAACAACAAAAATAAGAACACTTGCGAGCAAAAAAAAAATAGAAAGTCAACTTGCCGACAAATTGAAACACGTTACAAAACCAATCTTCTCGCTTCTCAACAAAGCACACCACCGACGCTAGCAAAGAAGTCCCCCCTAGGCCTACTCTACTCCGGCTCTAACAAAATCCCTGTACCGAACCGCAAAAACTGTCGTCCGACACTCCAAGAGCTCCACGTTGGGCAGCCAGTGTGGGGTCTCGGCGAGGCGAACGCGCGCACCGCCACGCCATGCTCTCGGAGTGAACGGACACAGTTGACACGATCGGTACCAAGCACACAACATACATACATTTATTAACTAATTTAGACGACGATATCGTCCGCCGAATGATACACCAATTTCAACTAACACGCTACCATACAAACAACATAACGCAGGGACACACTGAACACACAATAACATGATGAACCCACACTAACACACCCAACACACTAGCACATACCCAAGGCGGCGTCGCCAACGCCTGACCTTACACGCGGGACCCCGGCGCGAAGCCCGCGGTGCCGAGCACCGGGGACCCGCGCTACAGACAACCGTTCGCGGCAGCCGCCACGCGCAGAAGAGGCTCGCTCAACGCTCGCCCACCGCCAAGGCCTGCCTTCCGCCAGGGGCCACTGCCGGCGCTACCGCTCTACCAACAGTGGTACTCGATGGATGGATGGATGCTATGAGCGTCCCCTTTATAACGGGGTGGTGACAAGTATGCCACCAGGCTCGACAAAAAAAAAACAAAAAAAAAAACCTTTTTTCTTTTTATGTTGGCCTAATGCCTCTACTTCGATAAATTCTATCTTAATGGAAAAAAAGGTAAATTTTCAGCTTAAGTTCTCTCCCATTTACGGCACACTGTCCATATTTTATTTTTCCAATATTTATTTTTGTCCTTTCTCTCTAATTTTCTGCCACCAATACTCTAACCGTCTCTTACTTATTTCAATCGCGGGTGTGTTCAGCTTTCCATTGTTGTCCCTAAAACCCAAGGCTTCCTGTAGGCTCGTGCCCAAACGTACACCTGGGTGGATATCTCCACATTCAATCAGAACATGCTCCGCCGTTTCCTTATCTTTCCCGCAGCATGTGCATTGTTCTTCTTCTTTACTGAATCTTGCTTTATAACTACGCGTTCTAAGGCAACCCGATCTCGCTTCAAACAGTAAAGCGCTTCCCCTTGAATTATCGTAAAATGCCTCCCTCCTTATTTCATTTTTGCCCTTTCGGTAGTTACTCAAAGCCGGTTTTTTCTCCATAGCTGCCATCCAGTAAATCCTCTCCGCCTCCCTGACTTTTCCCTTAACGCTCTTTGTTGACATATGGCTCACAATACCAGCCGTATATTTACTAGTGAGTCTTCTAGTTCTTTTTCTCCACTGTGTGTCCACGCTCTTCCTATACAAATAACGGAACACCTTCTCTGCCCATCTACTCTCCTTCATATTTCTTAGCCTTTCTTCGAACCTTATTTTGCTCTGCGCTTCCCTCGCCTCAAAACCTGCCCACCCCATATCGCCCTTTACAGCCTCGTTTGTCGTCTTCCCGTGAGCACCCAACGCGAGGCGTCCCACAGTCCTTTGATTTACATCCATTCCCGATTGCACCTCTGCCCTCATGCACACCACTGAGTTCCCAAAAGTAAGCCCTGGAACCATTACACCCTTCCACAGACCTCGAAGCACCTCATACCTATTGTATCCCCACAACGCTCTGTGCTTCATTATTGCCGCATTCCTCTTTCCTTTTGCTGCCGAGGCTTTTTCCTGTACCTCCATGTATCTATCACTCTCATTTACCCATACTCCAAGGTACTTGTATTCACTTACCCTCGGTATTTCTTGGCCTTGTATGGACACCGTCTGATCACAGGGATCATTGAATACCATTAATCCACACTTCGTTACACTGAATCCTAGTCCAAGAGCTTCACCTTCCCTTCCGCATATATTCGCCAGCTGCTGTATATCATCTCGACTGTCCGCAAATAAGACGATATCGTCCGCATAAAATAAACCTGGAAGCTTCTGCTCAATCATCATGCCGCCCTGTTTGTGTGACAGATTAAAACCAATGTTGCTACCTTCTAGCGCTTTTTCCATACTCACCATGTACAGCATGAATAACAGCGGGGACAAAGGACATCCCTGTCTCAGACCCCTGCTAACCTCAACGTTCTCTTTGCTACGCATTCCTTCCCACTCTATGCAAACTGTATTTTCTCGGTATATCTCCCTCAAAAGCTGTATACAGTCGTCGCCCATGCCCATTCCTTTCAATATATCCCACAAAATTTCCTGATTAACGTTGTCGTATGCCCCAGTGATGTCTAGAAAAGCCACGTACAAGGGCCTATTCTCTATTTTGGATATTTCTATACACTGAGTGAGAACAAACAGGTTATCGTCTAACCGCCTGTCGACTCGAAATCCGTTCTGAAGTTCTCCCAAAATATCGTTATGTTCGGCCCATGTTTCTATTTTCATTTTTACTGCTTGCATCGCCATCCTGTATAGTACCGATGTAATGGTTAGTGGTCTATACGAGCGAATCTTGTCCTTTTCTCCCTTGCCTCTATAGATTAAGTTCATTCTACTTTGTCGCCAAAACTGTCCGGTATTTGTCCGTCCTTTAAGCTTTTTTCTACTGCTTTTAACAATGCTTCTTTAGTGTTATGTCCTAGTTCGTTAATGAGGCTAACGGGAATCCCATCTAAACCCGCGGCAGTGCGCTTTGGAATTTTTCCTTCGGCCTTTTTCCAGTTGAAATTATCAAGTACTAGCTCTTCCTCTGTTGCTTTCTCCGCCACACTTTTACTCACCGGGGAGATCCCCTGGACGCTCTTTTGAAACGAATCGGCTGTTACCTTTTGGATGTAACCTAGCGCTTCGTACCCTTCCAATTGATTTCCTCCTTCATCTAGAATATGTTGTTGCGTTGTGACAGACTTCCTACCTAGCGCCTTTATGTGGCTCCAAAAAATCCTAGGCGCGGCCTCCTTTTTTTCGTGTATCTCTGTCATCCAGCGTTCACTTTCACCTTTAATTTTTGCCTCTACCAATTTCTGTACAAGGGATTTTTTCTCTAAATATATTTCCCATATTTTTTTGACTTCGTCCTGCGGCCGCTTCTCCTTTTTTGCCTTTCTATGCTCCCGTGAGGCTTCGCGTCGCTTCTCGATCGCCTCTCGGATTTCCTTGTTCCACCAACTTTTTGGCTTCCTTTTTCCTTTCCAGCAAACAGTTTTCTTCTCTTTCCCTATCTCCTTCGTCATTAGATGTAACAGCTCACTATACTCCCAGTCCTTGCCTGGTATTTCGCCTACTTCTTCCTCGACTCTTGCGGCTATATTTATTATTTGTTTGTCATTTAAATACGAGCTGCCAGACTTTGATTCCATGCTCATATTTTCAGTTTCGTATCCCATTTGTAATGTTATTCGTTTATGATCACTACCCAAGCTGTTAATGCCTTCCTCGTCTATCCTCATTTCTGTCAGTTTGTGGTAAATTCCTTCAGTCATGAGACAATAATCAATACTTGATTGCTTGTTTCCGACTTCCCATGTGATCTGGCCGTCACATTTAGGCCCCGTGTTAACTATCTCCAGAATATGTTGCTCGCAAAGATCTAGTAATAACTTCCCATTGGTGTCTGAATATCCGTCAAGGTCATGTATGTGGGCATTCATGTCCCCTAGAAGGATGATTTCGGCCCCATTACCAAATTCCTTAATATCCGCACTCATGCAATCCACTATCTCCTGATTCTTTTCTCTGCAGTTATTCCCCGTCCACAAGTAGGCTACCCCTAGCCACGTTTCCTTTCCACCTACTGTGCCCCGAACCCAGAGGTGCTCTGAACACGTCTGTTTCACTCTAACCCATTTGGCTCCGCGGTGAATTAGCATTCCTACACCCCCACCTTTCCTTTCCGATATGGTCCTGTTACACCCTTCCCAAACATAATTTTTAATATGTGGTGGCTCTTCCAAGTCTCTAAGGTGTGTTTCTGTAACCGCATACACGCCTATCTGTTCTTTGTTTAACTGCTCCTCAATCTCTAACCATTTTGCCTTCTTTCTGCCACCCTGCATGTTTATGTAACTAATTGCAACACGCGCCTTTTTCTTTTTTCTTTTACCTTTTTTCTGGTTTTTCGCAATTCTACCTGTCAAAGCGTCCTCCTGGTTGCTTTCCCTGTTACGAGCTACCCCGGACTCCGAAGGGCCCGTGAGCCCCCCAAAAAAGCTACTGCGCGTCCTGCCAGTCGCCAGCCCACCTCGTGTCCAAGCCTCTTATCGAAATGAATCCTGTCTCTTTGGAATCCACCCCACCTGTGCACTTCCCTGTTTAAATCCACTACCTCGAAACCCTTCTCTCGACTAATCCGCCATATCTCCTTGTTTGTGTCTACAACCGCTCTTCGCAGGTTGACGTTGCGCACCGGTACTTCCGGTACTGTGCATACTACAATTTGCACCTGGGGGGACACGGTGCGCATGTCATCCACCCCTCTCGCCAAGGCCGTCGCTAGTCCTGACGATTCTTTTTTCAGGACGTCATTTAACCCTCCCGCAATTACAACGAGGTTACGATTGCCAGCCTTAGCTGCGAGTTGTTCACCCGCTTGACTCATTACTGTCCCCAGCGTTTGTCCTGGGAACGTCCCTATCGCAACTCTCTTGTCGCCTTTCACCCTTTCTTTGATTGCCGCTGCGCATCGGACCAAATTTGAGTCACCGGCGATGATGACCTGTTCAGCCATTCCTTCTGAAACCTGCACCTGGCTGCTGACTAGGTGACTAGCGTGAGTCACGGCTGCTGGTTTGCTCCCTCCCTCCCTCAAAACTACTTCCCGGTAGCTGGGCCCTGTGACCAATGTATCTGCCTTTGTCATGCCTGTTTCCTTCATCTCTCCCGCACGGGGGGTCGTCGCCATAATGCTTCCGCCGTCACCTGCGTCTTCGTTCCCTTTCACGACCTTGGATAGGCCCTTCTCGGCTGCCCGGAGCCTTTCTTCCATGGCTGACGTTTTCTCTCGCTCCTTCACCAATGCATTCTCCAGCGCTGCGATTTTCTCCATGAGCCCACTCTGGACCGCCATCATATTTTTCATTTTCTCCTCGAACTCGCACTGTCTACACTTGGCGTCATCTTCTGCTTTCTCCTCCGCACTAATTTCCACCTTCCGCCCTACCCCGCACTCGGAACACTTTACGGTCTTTTTGACCATGGCTAGCTCAGTTTACCGATGCCCACGTATTAGAAAACTGTACTAAAATACACTGGTCTAAGCCAAAAAGAACCACAATAATAAATAAATACGCTACACTTCACAGCACCTGCGCATGCACGTGGTCGGTCTACGCGCAGGCTTCAGCCACGTGGTGGCTGGAGAAAAAAAGACACAGTACAAAATACTAATAAAAAAAAACCGTACACCGTACTAGACCTAATCAAGCCTTACACTAGCGCCTTACGTTCTCATAACGCTACATATAGAGGCAAGCTGGAAACATGCAAAAACACTTATCTGTAGCTGTCATTCCGGAGCTTTCCAAAAACACGTCCGACCTCTACCAACAGCAACAGTGGTCTCCTACTCAAAAAGCGAACACAACGCCATCTATCGCCCGGCGGTGGTCACCACCGAAACGAAGCCTTGGGGCGAGCCACGTGCGCCACGCGGCGCAGACAACTTTACAGGGGGGGGGGGGGTGTCAGCACCCCCACAAGATACGTATACATATATGGTGAATGATGCTGGCGGCGACGGCAAAAAAAACAACAGCTGAGATTGTCCATATAATTGGACACGGATGCACAGACAGAATGAAGAACTTACGGCACATCTTTCTTGTTGTGCAGATTGTGGGCGTTCTTGCAAGCCATCCCTTGGATCATCGATCGCTTCCCGCGGTCGAAATTCCGTTTTGCGGCTCGACTTCGGCGTACGTGGATGTCATCTGCGCAGCCACCGATTCTTCATGCGTGTTTGAAAGCGCCGCGCCCAGTCTTCTCAACAGCGCCACGGCTTGCCCTTTCCATGAGCCACGCAGTACAACGTCAGTGACATCGTCACGACTGATAGTGGATGGTTTAAAAGCACACGCCACTTGCCACCCCGCCAGTGGGCACGGATGCACAGACAGAATGAAGAACTTACGGCACATCTTTCTTGTTGTGCAGATTGTGGGCGTTCTTGCAAGCCATCCCTTGGATCATCGATCGCTTCCCGCGGTCGAAATTCCGTTTTGCGGCTCGACTTCGGCGTACGTGGATGTCATCTGCGCAGCCACCGATTCTTCATGCGTGTTTGAAAGCGCCGCGCCCAGTCTTCTCAACAGCGCCACGGCTTGCCCTTTCCATGAGCCACGCAGTACAACGTCAGTGACATCGTCACGACTGATAGTGGATGGTTTAAAAGCACACGCCACTTGCCACCCCGCCAGTGGGCACGGATGCACAGACAGAATGAAGAACTTACGGCACATCTTTCTTGTTGTGCAGATTGTGGGCGTTCTTGCAAGCCATCCCTTGGATCATCGATCGCTTCCCGCGGTCGAAATTCCGTTTTGCGGCTCGACTTCGGCGTACGTGGATGTCATCTGCGCAGCCACCGATTCTTCATGCGTGTTTGAAAGCGCCGCGCCCAGTCTTCTCAACAGCGCCACGGCTTGCCCTTTCCATGAGCCACGCAGTACAACGTCAGTGACATCGTCACGACTGATAGTGGATGGTTTAAAAGCACACGCCACTTGCCACCCCGCCAGTGGGCACGGATGCACAGACAGAATGAAGAACTTACGGCACATCTTTCTTGTTGTGCAGGTTGGTGATTCCTTTCTCTTGCCTTGCAAATGTTACAAGACTAGTGACCGATTTGCGATTGTGCTTCCGTGCCCAGAAGCATTGCTTGAACCTTTTTCTTCTTTGCTGCTTATGCTTTGTGGGGACATTGAGGAAAACCCTGGGCCTGACAAGACCCTAACGGAACTAATTCAGTTGGTTAAAGAGACAAATGAGCGTTGTATTAGAATCGAGACTAACCAATCGAGCATGTCACAGGCATTGTCTGATCTTAAGGTTTCCCATGAGACAGTTGCAACTGCTGTGGCTGACATTACCGTACGGCTACAAACAGTAGAAAAACGGATTAGCGATCTTCCAAATGTACAGCAAGAACTATCTATCACGCGCCAATCACTAATTCGCGTGGAACAAGAGACAATTGATCTACAAGCCCGGCTTGACGAGGCTGAAGATCGGTCTCGACGTGATAATGTGCTATTTTATGGCTTACCTGACGTGCCAGACGAGAAAGCGCACCAGTCAGAAGAAAAAATTATCACGATGGCCCGTGACAGGTTGGATGTTCGCTTATCACCCGATGACATAGCACGAGCACACCGAATAGGCAGATACTTGGCAGGTAAAAATAGACCCCTCATTGCTAAATTTTCAAATTCCAAGTCAAAAATGCTACTACTGTCTAAGAAATCTATTTTACGAGGTAGTGGCATTGGCCTTTCTGAAGACTTCTCTGTATCAACTCGTGAAGCTCGTAAAAAGCTGACAGAGTTTGGCATTGCTTTAAAAAAACCGTTTAAGTTGCGGTACAAAAAATTATATGCACAAAATAAATGCTATGTGTATGATGCTCGCACCAACGTCGTCTGCGAGGCACCTTCCCCACAAGTTGCCGTTTCCTCTAGCCCTAGGGCGACCAGATCAGGTCGTCCTTATTCTAACACTAGCTAGGACAGTGTGAGGGGTGGTGGCTCATCTTCACCATCGGAGCTTTCAATCCTGTATGCTAATATTCGCAGCCTTATTCCGAAAAGAGACCGCCTAAGTGCTTTAATTAATGACACGGATGCTGACATAATTCTTTTGTCTGAAACCTGGCTTTCCGATCAAATTGCAACAAGTGAGCTTTTTCAGTGCCACAAAACTTTCACTGTACATCGATGTGATCGCTCCGAAAGAAGGGGTGGTGGGGTCCTTATTGCTGTGAATGAGTGTTTTCAATGTACACTTCTGAAAATCCCTTGTAGATTAGAAATTGTCTGGTGCTACGTGACGATTTGTTTTCAAAAAATTGTTTTTGGCATTTGCTATCGCCCGCCTAATTCCAACGGCTCTTTCTGCGAAGAATTACATGATTGCCTAAGTCATATTTCGGCATTAACTCCCGGTATTCCAGTTTTTCTTCTAGGAGATTTTAATTTTCCATCAATCCAATGGTCTCATCCATGCCCGTTTGCAGAGCCTGCTTCAGCTGAAACGAGTTATTTCCTAACCACTTGTTTGGATTACAATCTATCTCAATTAGTGCGTATTCCCACCCGTGTTACTCCTAGCACATCACACCTACTAGATTTGATACTCACCTCATCACCAGATATTGCATCTGAAATAACTCACTTGCCAGGGTTGAGTGACCATGACGTGCTACATTTTTCCATTTCTGTACCGAGGAATAGAAGGAGCAATCGCTTTAAACTTATAAAGGATTACAATAAGACCAACTTTGAGGCTATCAACACCGAGCTTTCCTCATTTCTCGACAGCTTTTGTCTTTCTTACAATGATGCTACGGTCGAGAAAATATGGACGTGTTTCAAAGACAAAGCACTGCATCTAATAAAAAAGCATATCCCTGTAAGGAAGGTTTATCATTCATCCAACGCGCCATGGTATTCAAGGTACCTCAACCGGCTGTCTAACAAAAAAAAAAGGCTCTTTCGTGCCGCCAAGAAATCGTCATCTGCTGATAAGTGGTCCACTTATACAACCGCGGCAAAAGCATACTCCAGTGCATTAAAAGAAACTAAGTTTAAATTTTATAATAATACACTTCCGTCATTGCTCCAAAGCAACCCAAAACGCTTTTGGAATGTCGTGAGAAACCGGGATAATCTAACTATAGCTCTTACTGATAAATCTGGCGAGTCAATCCCAAGCAGCCAGTGCGCTTCCACACTTAACACTGTTTTTGCCCGTTCATTTTGTGCTACTCACCCTGACATCTGTCCACGTTTCACTGCGCCTAGCTACGTTCCCATGGAACCCATTTTACTTGACTCGTCTGGTATCCGCTCCATCATTAACAATTTAAAGAGATCGTCCTCGTGCGGTATTGATGGCATCACGTCGAAATTTTTGCAGGCTACCGCCGAATATAGTTCCATCCTACTAAACCTTATTTTCACGAAATCACTGAACAGTAGTTCCTTACCTAAAGACTGGAAAACAGGCAAGGTGATACCACTTCATAAATCCGGTGACACACACAACCCTCAAAACTATAGACCCATTTCCCTGACTTCAATTCCTTGTAAGATATTCGAACACGTCATTTTCTCCCATCTGGTCAATTTTTTAGAATCGAATAAGTTCTTTCATAGTAGTCAGCATGGGTTTCGTAAGACATTCTCATGCGAAACACAGCTAGCAACATTTTGCAATGATCTTCACGCATTTCTAGACAATGGTTTTACAGTAGACTGCATATTTTTAGATTTCGCCAAGGCTTTTGACCGCGTCAGTCACCGCTTACTCTTATTTAAACTCAGCCAGTTAAGCATTGATCCCCTGGTTTTCAATTGGATTCGAGAGTTTCTATCCAACCGAACGCAATATGTCAGCATTAATGATAAAAACTCTCCTGAAGTACCGGTTGACTCAGGCGTACCTCAGGGCTCTGTTTTAGCACCATTACTTTTTTTAATATACATCAATGATCTTCCTAACCAAATCACAAGTTCCATCTGTTTATTTGCCGATGATTGTGTTTTATATCGCAAGATTGAAGGCCCTAATGATACCCTAACACTGCAGAATGATCTTAATAACATTTCGACATGGTGTAAGCTCTGGGTTATGGACCTTAACACGTCTAAATGCAAAACAATGAGAATTTCCCGTAGTATTTCAGCATGCCCTAATTATTTACTGAATAATACTTCACTTGATCAAGTAATATCCTATAAATATCTTGGTGTGCATATTACTAACAATCTCTCATGGAAAAGACACATAGAATACATTACATCGAAAGCTAACCGCATGCTTGGTTATTTAAAACGTAATTTTTCCTTAGCTCCCCCGAAGTTAAAGCAACAGCTGTACATTACTTATGTTAGGTCTAACCTTGAATACGCATGCTCCATATGGGATCCTGGTCATGCTAGTCTGACAAACATAATTGAAAATGTGCAAAATCGAGCGGTCCGTTTCATCCTTCACAACTACCATCGAACTGCCAGTGTCACTGACATGAAACGAACACTTGGCATTCCCCTTCTTTCTTCTCGTAGGAGGTTATCCCGTCTTTGCCTTTTTCATAAAATATATTATCATAACAATGAGTTGAAGTCCCGATACATCACATCCGCATCCTATATCTCCCCACGTGTCGACCACCCTTTCAAAGTTCACGTACCATCACAGCGCACAGTCACCTACTCATATTCATTCTTGCCAAAAACATCTTATGAATGGAATCACCTGCCTGCGTCACTAGTCGCAATCAGAGACCCTGACCGTTTCCGGAAAGCATTAACGAACACGCTATAAAGCTGCATCACGTTCACAAATGCATTTACAACACACTGAAACTGCAATTTACTTCTTTACCACCTATCTCTGTACAGGTCTTGATCTCAACAATTTTTTTTTTTTTTTCCTTGCACTGATGTTTTCTTTTTGTGTGTGTAACTCGATAAAATTTGCTTTTTCATGTATCATTTTTTTTTTTTGAACATGTGTATTTTATTTTATTTTTTTTTTTTTGAACATGTGTATTGAAAAGGCATCAGTCGATTATTTTTTGTGCAACATGCACTGACATTCACTGTGATTGCGACGTCAAAGTGTATTTTTTCGTCCTATTTTCTTTTGTTAGTTCATGTATAAACTTATCTAGTTTGTTTCCTTTTGTGCTCTATCTCTTAGTGCCACTTTTTCTGTGTATTCCTTATAGTGTTTTCATTTACTTCAGCCCCTCCCCTCTACAATGCTTCTTGTAAGCCCTGAGGGTACCAATAAATAAATAAATAAATAAATTGCGATCGCAATAAAAAAAAATCGGCAGATACCACGTACCAGGGGAATCGATGTTATGCAAAGCATGCAAAATGAAAGTGACTTGTGTAATTTTTTTATTGGGCGAAACAATATGAAATTACGCTAACGACACGTGCTAATGTTTTACTCACAGACCTATTTCGAACAGTCGCATAGGCTTTATGTAAACGGTTTATGGTTGAGTAACGATGCCAAGAGCAACCTCGGCATTACTAACACCAAGAGCGGTAAGCCGATATGTAGCGCTTGTGCTTGCTATAGGATGATAGAGCCGGCTAGTGCATTGCAGACCAACTTCAGTGGATGGCGCATTGACGTAAACGCGTAAACCTGACGTGACACGTGTATCATAAGGATGCATATTTGATGCTTATAAAATAAGATAGCCAGCACTGCAACAAGTGCCGTTGCAGCAACATTCCGCCTGCATATGTTTTTTTTTTCAAATTCATGATCAAGCCTTGATTGGTAAAAGAATACTTCATTCCCACGTAGAATGCTCGAGTTCGATCAAGATGTGGTCCTGATATTATTTGCATTCATCGGGTCAGCACTTCCGGTTTCAGTTTTTCTTGGCGCTCTCTCACTTAAGTTACCTTGGTCTATTCTCAAGGAAAGTGTGAATTTAAGGGCTCGTTTTTTTTCCTCAGGCGCAATATTATTGAGAACTAACAGATAATGTTGTTAGGGAAAGTATAGGGGATGTTATTAGAAGTTATTATTGTATAAATGTAAACAAAGAAAAGTGAGCGAAAAAATAACGTGCATCGGGCAGGATCCAAACCTGCGACCTTTGAATAACGCGTCCAATGTTCTACCACTGAGCTATGATGGCGGTCACAACGGCGCCAGAAACGCCTGTTGGGATCTCATAAAATATTTCGTGTAAAACGCAGTTATTAGGCAGCAGCTTTTAGACGTTATAGAAATGTCATTGGATCTTTAAAAAATCAACATCACTGGGCAGCCCGCTATCGACCTAATAGTATTCATGGATAAAGTTGTGTGGTAATGCATAAAAGGTGGTTCTTGCAATACTAGTAAATGCGTAACATGCATATCTATGGTTGTCCCAGTGTGCGCTATAGGTACAATTGACAGCACATTTTCTGTAGTTTTCCGACACTGCTTACCGAATTTCTGTCTCACTGTCCTCTCTGCGTCGCTCATCGTTCAGAAAGAACTCTATGCTCCGTCACAGAGCCACTGACCGGGAGACCACGGAAGGCAGCGCGTGGGCGCGTTCCACAACAGCACTTTTTATAACATTTGCGCTGCTGGTAACCACCGCGGAAGCTCGCCACTGTAGTTATGGTCAACCACCTCAAATATGCGTAACATTTGCTTTTTAATTTACAATGTTCACAAGTATGAATGCATGCCACCAGATCAATTTTTGTGGGTCTTTAGCACGGGCCTAAACTTTCGCCGGGTGATTGAATCGTTGTACATACACCATCAGACAAACCAAAATTTTCGCGTTAAAGTACCTCAAGACTACCGTCTTAAAGAAAGAATGAACCCCGCTGCTCTCTCCAGCAAAGTGGGACACCTCATTAGTGTTTCACAAAAAGATCAGGCGGAATCGCAAGAGATAGAGAGAAGTAAGGACTGGGAGACAACTACAAAAGTTCTCGGACTGGACCCCGATCAGTGAGCGGTCGTCCAAGAGAGGACGTCGCGGACGACCGTCAATCGTGAAATACACCGAGCACCTTCACCCGATGTCCAGAGAATACCTAGGCCAAAGAACAGCACGGGAGTTCGAGCTAGGGGAACGAGACGAGTGGAAGGTTGCCACCGGAGCGGGCGCTGAAGATGGGCCGTCGGGTTGTGGACCCGAGCCACGAAGACTTCAACCAGCCGAGGCCTCCTGCCATCGCGTTTCTGCTAAGAGAACCGTAGCTCACCGGTCATGAACGACAGCCCAACGCCTGCGGACTTAAGGGCTGACGAGCCCTTAACAGCAGCAGTCGGGCTACGGGCAACGTTTCTTGATGGTTACGGGCCCGAGCTGTGTGCCATAGGAGAGTTAGAAAAAGGGGTGACGATTTAGAGTACCGGGTACTCTACTATGGGAGAGCATAAAGCCGTCCCGCAACTACAATGAGCAAAGGAAAACAGTAGAAGCGGGGCAGCTCAATCACCAGCGTTTTCCTGTTGTGACCAGTGAGCCTACGTCAAGCCAGCGTAATTGGCGAGACCGAACTTACAATTTTCTCTGCTTCACCGCTCAGCCGCGTCCGAACTATGCTCTGTTGTTAAAGGTTTTGGACAATCACATTGCTTTTAATTAAAAGTCTTTCAACGCGTGAAGTAAACTTTTTAACTGTTTACCTGTGTTTCTTAGTTTCCGTTTATAATTGAAGTTTTGTGCGTGTTTGTTAAACGAACGGCTTTGTCCACGTTCATGCTCTCGGAGGCACATCCATAGAGAGCTAAAGGTCCATTCGATTCACCCTGCTGCACTTCCATAACTAGTTCACGGGGTTACATTGAAAAGCAGCTCTTGTTCCATGAAAGGAAAGAATAAACAACTCCTTTATTCGAGTGTAACTCGTGAGCGTAGAACGTGGCACTCTTGTGACTTCACTTGCTGATCAGGCTGTCTTTTTGTTTTGTTTTTTTGCCAGTGCCCTCCATACTATACAGCCCAAACTTCGAAGTATACAGTAATTTAAGTTTCCAGCACATGCGGATCTCTTGCACAGGCACCGCAATTCATCATCATCCTGACTATGCCTACTGCAGGGCAAAGACCTCTCCCATGATTCGCCAATCAATCCGGTCTTGTGCTTTTCATTGACGTGTGCGCCGGTACGAAATTGCCGGTGGCGGCGCGTCAACGGTGCGGCGTCCATCGGATCGGCGGCAGCGCGGCGCGAGAGGGGGGAGAGAGGGGGGGAGTCAAGATTCAAGAGTTAGTGCGGATGGAAACTTTTCCCTTCAATTTAGTAAAAAATGTTTCTCCGAAAGGGCGAGGAAGCTAATGTGATATCATATATACCGTCTTAATGTTATTTATCTACAAATACTTCTGTCTCAGTTTTCGAGACATAGCAGGTGTAAATACAAATGTTCAGCACCTTCATCGAATCTGCGCCGATGTCACGCTCATTCGAAGAATGCACGTTCTGCAGAAAAGAAAGAAAAAGAAAAAGAAAACAATTCTGGATCGATTTAAAGAGACACTGAAGTCAAATAACAATTCACATCTGAGTGAAAGCTCAATGTATGAAAACATCTAAAAACGGCAATATTGCTAACATCAGTGTCATACTTACCGAGAAATTAGGGTAAATGCACAAGAATAGAAGCGCCGCAGTAGGACATTCTCAAAATGATACCGATGACGTCAGACGAACTGCCTACAATTAATCGCTAGTAATCAATCTTGCTGCACTAAATAAAGAACCTTCCGTGCATCAAGAGACGCAATTAAATGCTGCTTGTTCGTTTCTCTATGATTCATAGAAAAAAAGAACCGCCGGATGTTACAATGAAAATGGTGCGAGTGGTTCAAAAATTCAGTTTTGACGAGGGTGACAGTGGACATGTCGTGCCATCTAGCGGGGCCCAATTGAGCCAAAACACGTCTGCAATCTCGGAGCCAATGGCAGAAAATTGATCAATGGCCGTTGTTGTTGCTGTGGCTCTCGCTGCTTTCGTTCTATCTACTAGTGTCGCCGACCATGCAGTAAGGCCGGCCAACGTTGTGCATGGCAACCATGACGTGAGGCAGACCGCTTCTTGAGGCGGGTAATTTGAAGTGCGCTAGCCTAATGCGAGCCACTAAAACGTGATTTTATTTCAAAATAAGCCCTTCCTTGGCACAAAAGTTACACGGCGAGGTTTCTAGACCGCTATTTCAACAATCGACGTTGACTTTATACTTGCCTTTAGTATCCCTTTAACAGGCACAATATTTAGAGGATCGAATCACCAGGTACGGTGTGCAGAAGATGCAATGAATGATATGGGTGCTAGAACACTCGAACCGCAGTGTGAACTATCCTATTTATGCAGGAGGATGACATGATTGCAAGTGCGCCGATGTTCGAGTTAGGCTGCAGTGATAAAGCATGCGTATGCCAAGTAGGCAAGAAACCCTGGTCATTGCGACGGAATTCTTGAAGCAGTATTGATTTTTTTTAATAGATTCTAACATAGCTATGTCATTTCGTGGTGAGGCGACATTACTATGTACTGCTGTGTACGCACTACATAGCAATGCATTCGTATAGCCATGCGCAAAAAGGAAAGGTCCACAACAATGGAACTTTTCATTTCCTTTGATTGTTTAGAACCGCCTCTTGCACGAAATTTGTGATATACAGGAATAAACACGTATACATATAGTTTTCAAGCCATGCAGACGAAGAAAATGCACCAAACATAAAACTTTCGTCTGACCGAAGAAAAGTAAAACAGCGCAAAGTTAGTAAAATGCTAAACTATCCCTAAAAGCTTCGTGGTATTTAAGCGGTTCACGTAGATCATGTCTTCTCGCAATTAAGAGCCTTTACTGACTTCTGCACCTGGGTTTGAGACGGCACATATGAATTAACACGCTGTGTAATTCGAAGTTAGCATGGCTGTAGAAATGGCTCATTGTTCTTGCCTCGCTGAATTTAGTCGAAAGCTTACCGCACCTATAGAATCGCACAGCCGGATTCCACATATTAAAAAAAAATGGGGGATATTCTTAAGCCACGGCTTTAAGAGCTGAACGTGATAGTGATATCCTCTGCCTATTGCGTACTTCAACGACTTAGTGAATATTTTTTATTGTATAATCATATGCGAGAAGTTTATGTTGTAAATTACTACAATGTAATCGTTACAGTTGAAAGTGATGAAGTGTCACGTGTGCATAATGCACCTCGTACTTTTATGTGGTAAGCTTCCAACAGTCCTCGAGCAGTGGTGTCCCCCCAGTCAGGGAGCGCCCAATTTTTTTCGACTACAATGGAGGACCATCCTCCACACAGTTGAGACGATATGTGCTAAGTGGAAACTTCTATTCATTCGGTCATGTACGTTGTTCGGAAACCTGTCAGGGCCGATGGGAATGTGCCAAATGACAGGGAGCACAAGAAAAAAAAAACGCGTTTGCAGCTGCTCGCACTCTCATCATGCGGTGTGAACACCGGCTCAAGTACAGCCAGGTGACCGATAACGATACGTCCCACGGAGTAAATATCGCACGTGTGCCATGACGGTTGAATTCTGTCTCCGCGGAGCTTTAAGGCTAGATATGACAGGTGTTGAACATCACGCGCCTATCTGGACTTGCAGGGACAACCGAGAGATTGAAAGATGTGCGAATCCGCCACTTGTTTGGGCTTTCATTTTGTGCCGAGACTTCGGTACGGTCTCTTACACGTATACAGGGTGTTTTTTTTTTTTGAGACTACATAACAGATGTTTTAATAAATATCCCATGACATGTTCCCTATTGTCTTGTACATGAACGATAGGGTGCATGAACGCTATTTGTCAAGACGGAAATTGTCACAGCTAAAATTGCAGCTAAAGTGAATGCCAAACTTTTTCATTATTGTCCTGAATGCTGTTGTCCTGAGTACTGTTGAACGTTGACGTGTGTAGCACAGTCTTTTTTTTTTATTAGAAATCGCGAAAGTTGCACGCCATATGAAATGTTCATAGTCAATTTTAGTTCGTTATAGAAGCTCACATCGCCCGGCGCGCAGGAAACGCGGCATATGTGTTACGTAAGACAGAAACTGACGTCAAACTATGCCTCTAATAACTTAAATTTCCAAGATTACAACAAAACATGCGGTTTAAAAATAGGCTAAGTGCCAAGTTTTTACAAATAATTTTTTCCTGTAACAATAGGTCTTTCTGATGAAGCGGACATTGTTCTGTCGATTTGGTTTTATGAAAACCACTTGCAGTGAGTGGGTTGTACAAGAATATGAGTGACTACGAGTGAACACACTAGTTGTTGTTCATACCCTCCTACTTTTGAAGAAAGAAAAGAGAGTAAGAGTTCCTCCCTGACGTCACCACCAAATAAACACATCTATGCAAACGGCGTAAGATGAAATTTTCAGTGGGAATATCTCGGCCATCGCAACTTTAAGCTATCCCAGATTGCTTGCTTTTGAATTGGTCGTTAGCTGTTCAAGATTGTCGTTCTCTTCTAGACCATGCCCGCAGCACCTTCTAATAATGCGATACAAATGCCACGAAAACAAATCATCGAGTAATGAGCACTTATGCACGATTGCGTAAAACATAAGATGACAAATGAGGTCAGGATTCCGGCTCACGGGGAGCTAGTTCTTAAAACGGCCACCACGTGCCGCATGAAGTTGAGCCCTCCTCCTCGTTCCCGCTTTTCTCCTTCAGCCACGAAGTTGACGAGAAAGGGATTCGCCACTCAACCTGTTCTTCCCCGTCGCTCCAAGCCAAGTACTAGTGCCCTCGCCACCACCGTGACTTTTTCCGCCGCCTACCACTGATCCCAGGAGCCATGCTGCCCTTGCCCTTGCCGACGGCCTGCTGCTCGCACTGAAGCGGCCCGGACATCCCTCTCTACACTCCACCACTATTTCTTCTATCCTCTTTCATCCCCCTCTACCCCACCCAAAGGCACTGCGCCGTGTCGCCTGTAGGCAGACAGAAATTAGGTGCCTTCTTCCTTTTCCACATGAACCACTACCACCACCACACAATCACTCAACAACAACATATTCAGGCGCTGCGCCGTGCTCCCTATACTAGGGTTAGCATATACAGTAACTCTAATCCCTACTGTGCTGCGGGAACACTACCACAATTCTTAGTAATAAGGGCTGCAGCGCGAGCACGAAGATGCTAGAAGAAACAGACGAAAGGCGAGGCACGGAAAGCAAAGAGGACAAGTGCGCTTCTACAACAGCGCTCATGTTGTCCTCTTTGCTTTCCGTGCCTCGCCTTTCGTCTGTTTCTTCTAGCACCTTCGTGCTCGCGCTGCAGCCATTATTACCATGAATTCAAACCAACTAGCCCAAATCGCCATTCTTCTTCACCATTCTTACTCGCAGCGTTCAAGAGTCGGCTGGTGTGGAGTACGTGATCTTGTTTCGAACCAGCTACCCAGATTTTTTTTTTTCAGACTGAAGACTTCTGTTTTTCTTTGGCTCGGTTGAATTCGTGTCCTCACTGAACAGTATAGTCAAGGAACAATTTATGTACAAAGAAGTTAAGGCCAACTGAAATGCATTTCTTTTATTTTTTTCGTTACCTGTAATGCATTGTATTTATAATTTCAGCTTCGAATTTCAGCTTGTGACTAAGTCATAGGTTTGGTAACCACATAATTAGTACTACGAGATTGTACTCTATGGCTATCCCTTTGGAAGCTCTTTCACTTTTTTGCCTCTTCTTAGCGCTTATTATGTGATTCACTGTACATAGGAAGCTAAATATATTTTAATAAAAAAAAAAGGGGGGGGGACGCCAGGCCTGCCCGGGATGCGCAGCGAACTTACAGCGTAGGCTGGAGGAGCGGCTTTTATAGAGCATTTGATAATTTATTGTTAGTGTCTCATTTGCTAGCATTCCATTGCGGGCACCTTATTTTATAAGGTACCCGACACAGTTCCATAAGGAACTACGCTTCAAACAATGGCTGTCTTCAATTAACAGCGTTTATTCGATCATTTTTGTTCTACAACCTCATAGCACTTAATTATTGAGCTTTGCAGTTCCATCTTATCAAGCATCAGTTGTTCTTCAGTGACTATTGATAAGTGACAAACACTTGTTGTGTAGGTATATTCCAAGTTAGAAAACTATGGTGTGCGTGGGACAGCGCATTCACTTTTAAAATCCTATCTTTCAGACTGGACACAATTCGTAGGTGCCAACAATGAAATATCTGCAAGGAAGCCGGTCGTTGTTGGTGTGCCACAAGGAAGTATTTTAGGGCCACTTTTATTTTTGATTTATAATAATGACATTGTACACTGCACAAATAACGTAACATTTGTCTCTCATGCCGATGACACAACATTTTTATTACTGGAAACTTCGAAACAGAGACAGAAAAAATGGCTAATAAAACACCGCCTGCTATAGATTCCTGGGCTTCAGTGAAATTACTAAAACTAAACCCTTCAAAAACACAAGTTCTTTTATATGTGCCTAAAGGAAAAAGCTCGATAAATAGGATGAATTTATTTCTGGACTCTCAGCAGTTAGACATGGTTGATTCTGTTAGTATTCTAGGAGTATATTTTTCACGACACCTTACGTGGAATGTACATGTTGATAGTCTACACCCTAAAATGTCATCGACCATTGGTGTCCTTGCGTGTATGTGATCTATTCTTCCCCCTATATAACTGAAAATTATGATATACAATGCACTGGTTTTATCTTTGTTACAGTACTGTGTCTTAGTGTGGTGCACAACGGGTGTGACGAATTTGTGGAAGTTGCATTTAGCACAGAAAAGAGCCATTCGACTTATTGCTGCTGAACACTATCTGTCCTCTACAAAACTTTGTTTTCAAAAAAATATGATATTCGTCCAGTTTTCTCTTTGTACAAATACAGGCTGATGTTATTTTATAGAGTTTGTTAAGCATGGTATCAATACCACAATAAATCTTGTTATACTTAACGTAAACACAAGTGCTCGACTCACCAGGCACAAAGAAGTTTGGACTGTAGCCACCCCAAGAACTTTTTATGACGAACAATCACTGTCCTACAGACTACGTTCTCTGCTGAACTTTTTTAAACCACGAAGATTTTGATCCTTAATTCCTCTAAACAAAATTGTCACATTAAACACTTCGCCCAGCTGATATATTTTCCTGAAAAAGACATCTCTCAGAATTTATGACCATTCTTTCCTTTCTATTATTGCTGTTTCATGTTCACGCAACTTCATGACCATACATTTCAACTACTTTCTTTTTATTTTTAGCGCTTTCTTCACAAACTTTTGTATTACTTTTTGTGATGTTATACATATAAGTTTATTTGATATTCGTTATGCATAATTGTGTGCCATTCCTGCTGCTTTGCCAACTTGTGAACGGGGTCAGGACCTCGTCAAGCTCTTGAGCTTTTAGTCCTGTACTCCTCCTAATCAAAATGAAATAAAACTGATTGATTGATTGACTGATTTGTTACACCTAAAACCATTATGTATGTTACTATATTCTTGGCCGCGCTTCAATTGCCTTCATACATTAAAAATTATAATAGCTTAATTATTTATGTAACGCTTTATTAGCCTATAGATTTCACTACAACATATGATCACGAATTTCATAATTTTATACCTCACAAGACCAAGAGCTTTATGCAACAGATAGTCGAATGTGCAGTGATCTACGCGCTATTGATGTATGTATTGAAGCTCTGTGCATCATAGAGCCGCCATGAAACTTGAATCCTTGGCTGACGATTTATGGACTAACATGCTGACTTAGAAACCAGTTTTCAGCCCACACTGCTTATTTCGGTAGGCATCTTAAGCAGGTAGTGATTCCTATTGCGCCCGGATGTCATGGATTTCAGAGCTTGATTCCGCGATCGAAGCGTTCTAATCTCTAGTAAATATAAAGTAATTATTGTCTGTATAGTAAGAGAAAATATTATAGACAATTGACCTCTTTACTGAACGGTCATGTTGATGTATGTGTACACATTACATCCATGTGTCATCGGCAGGAACACGAATCTCGCTGTTTCCAAGAAAAACAAATTCGGCAGAGCAATTAGCCTCTGTTTATGAAGCAGTATTGAATTGACATTATTATATTGGTTGCTAACGTGACGTAATTACGGACAGTGATACGTTTTTCCTTCCAGGAAAACAAAATAAAACTGCTTGTTCACTTTTGGTGCCGTTGTATACGGTGTTACACCTTCGACCAGCACACAGCTCAGACAAGTGTAGGTGGGAAAGCTACGAGCAAAAGCACGCTTCATGCATGTAGCATATCATTTTTAACAGCAGGGCGTCTAAGACTAATTTCCAACCATGCCGATGGCCGTGCACTCGAAACTCGGATGAGATGTGCAAAGGAAAGTTGAAACAATAGCATAGCCATATCCGATAGAATACAGTATGAACTGGTACAGGGAATTGAGGGAAAGGTGAAAGCGGGGGTTATGAGTAAGTAAACAATTTTTCGAGCTAGGCCACCAGCGCCACTGTTTTCTCAATCTTCGCACCACTTGTGCGTAGCCACGCCAGTTTGATCTGCTTCTTTTTTATGGCTTGGTAATGACCTTCGATTATGTATGAATGTTATATTTTTTGTATTTCGTTACACAGAGCTAAATTGTCTGCAGTGGTCAAGTTTGTAAATATAAAAAAGAGAAGCGACGAATGAATGTATGATCGAACGAGTATAATATTGTGTTGATAAACCTGCCTTTTTTTTTTTTTTAGGGGCGAAGCTCCTTACAGCGGCACCTGTTCGTCCCTCGTAGCTGTTGTAGTGTGTAAAAAGTACAACATTCCGATCTCCAAGGTGGTGCCGGTGAAAGATTTCTTTTGTTCGTTGTTGAACAATAAAAAATAGTGCTCAATGTACATGCCAATGGCTGCTAATGGGGAATGAGAGACAGGAGCATTCGGCTTTTAGTTAACGCGCACGCTGCGATCTTCATTAGCAGCCATTGGCATGTACATTAAGCACTATCTGACAAGAAAGGGTTGCTACGTTATACTCGCTTGGTGTAACCTCCTTAGTTTTAGAAAAGTTTAGCGAGCGTTGAGCCGCAGTGCCATGAATACAATGAACTATAGTATATACCATGAACTCGAGGTTGTTAAAGGTGGGAAGTAGATACGAAGCGCAAGCCGCAAGAAAGTAAAAGCCGAATTCTCCTGTCTCTCATTCCCATTAGCAGCCATTGGCATGTACATTGAGCACTATCTGACAGGAAAAGGTTGCTACGTTATACTCGCTGGGCGTAACCTCCTTGGTTTTAGAAAGGTTTAGCGAGCGTTGGGCCGCAGTTCCATGAATACAGTGAACTATATATACCATGAACTCGAGGTGGTTAAAGGTGGGAAGTAGACCCGAAGCACAAGCCGTAAGAAAGTGTGCGTGTGCCACCTCTCGTTTAGTCCTTGAAATGTCCGCTGGATGGCGGTGCTTCTATATGGGGAATATATGATGAGAAGATGCGAGATGGTGGTACTTGGAGTGTTGAATAGATGGACGCAAGGACACACAGACAGATGCATGGATGGACGTATGAACGGACGCAGGGGTGGATGCATGGACGAACGCAGGGATGTACGCACGAACAGACGCACGCACGGATGGACGCATGGACGGTCGTACAGACGGACGCATGAACGGACGGAAGCAAGAACGAATGGACGGACAAATGCTTCGCCCCACTATCCATCATTCACTTCGTGGATATGCTGCCAATTTTTTTCTTTGAAATGTTCGTTGTAGGCTGATCTACTTCACGGAATCATTCGTGAACCGCTTTTGATTCTAAGCCACCACCCTCTAATTTTCCTGTCGTATTGAGAATACTAGTGTAGTCGCAAAATACACAGAGCCTTCCCGGAAAGCAACAGAGATGATAAACAGCTTTCTCCGTACTGAATGCTTATGTCAGATTATTTATTACCGACGGTAGGATTAAGTCCTTGGTGCTGATGTGGACGTTAGGGACTGCTGGAGCAACGGCTGAGTTTTTTTTTTTTTGGTGACGGAAAGCAACACAGTAATATAAAACTTAATTACAGCGCTTTTCAACCATGATATACAAACTCATAAGTCACTAATAACATTTTTTTTCAGTTAGCTTACCGCTTTCAATACATCTCAGCGACCAGGCCTTACTCAAGTTAAGATTGTAGTTCGGAATTTCTTGACGGTAAAGCTGACTTTAATGCCTTTGCGACGCCCCTCTATAGAGGTAACAGTGGACAAATTTGTTATCCAGCGTTGTGCATTCTGGTGCATTTTTTTTTCGTCTGTGTTCACGCTTTTATAATGCTAAGCGGGTGTCACGCCGTGCATCGAGAGGACGACCACTGCGCCACGCAGAGGAACGTGCGAAATGCACACTACGCGACGACCCTTCCTCCCTGGTCACCCCACCGGCAAAAAAAATAAATAAAATAATTGAAGCCAGCTTAGAGCATCGTCAACACATATGTGCCGCGTACAAGTGAAGAGCTGTCCGACATTCTCGGAAAATGTAACTTAGAAGTGTGGCAGCTTGGGCTAGTGTGTATGACGTGACGATAGTTATAGCCCGAGAAGAGAACGACGGCACAGAGACAACACGGAGTCCTTCGTGTCCTTCTTGTCTCTGTGTCCTCGTTCTGTTCTCGTGTTTGGCAGCTTGGGCTAATTGGTATGGCATGACGTTAGTTATAGCGCGGGAACAAAACGACAACACAGAGTCGTGTCCTTCTTGTCTCTGTGTTGTCGTTTTGTTCTCGCGCTATAACTAACGTCTGTTCTCGCGCTATAACTATCGTCTTCTCGGAAAAGTTGGGGTCACGCCGATTAACAAGCCTGTTGCGACGCTCACTCGCTTGCTACCACGACCGAACGATCGCCCTAAGGAGCAACAGAAAGGAGTGGTCTGCAAGGTGCCGTGTTCTGAGTGTCGAGCAAGCTATACTTAGACAAAAGCGAGTGTTTCCGTTCAGCGGGCCCGCGGAGCGGCCGACAGGCTTCGCCTGACGAACTCGACGTGGGAGTCACCCGCTGCGCGCTAACGTGGGTCTTACCTGACAGAAATAAAGTTTCGCTTCCCTCCCCCCGCCCCCCGTTGGGATTATGCCAACATAAGTACGACGCCAGGAAGGTGGAAGCACAACGCAGCGCTCCTGCAGAGCTCTGGGAGAAGCGCGACCATAAGATCGAATTTGACGGAGCTTCTCTTGAAACAGAAATGAATCTGGCAAAGAGGCTATTGCTCGGACCCTAGCACATTCAGAATACACCTGCAAACTTGGACCACTAGCTAGGAACAATGTCACGGGCTTTGAGACGCGAGGGAAAGGGAAAGCCGGAGCCGTGGTAAAGAAGACTCGAAGATGCATGACAAGCACAGTATTCCCCTGTGGAAGGGACGAAATCATTTACAAAACGCCGGGGCATCTACGAACTTGGCTGAAGTGTATATATATATATATATATATATATATATTAAAATAGAGGTGTTGTACGTCGAGAAAGGTTCAGACGTAGCTTGGCAAAATGTCCTTTATCAGGCAGGTCTGGCTAATGGCGAGCGGCGTGCGCGAGCTACTACTGCAGCCACCGATCATCATCGTCTTCTTCGTTGCCAGCAGAGCGTCCGTTACTCAGATTCATTAATTCATTACAATTACTCCCCGCGAAATAAGGAGCCATCCTGGCGACCTATGGACAAGTAAACACGGGAGGGTCGTAGCAGGGCTTAAGTCTCGAGACGTGGACAATTTCCTGGCCACGACGACGTTGGTCAGAAGATGGTTCCAGTGGCTCGATGAGGTAATTCACCGGTGACGTTTTTTGTAGCACACGATATGGGCCGTGATACTTGGGGACCAACTTGGTAGAAAGGCCAGGTGTAGCAGAAGGGACATGCAGCCAGACGAGTGAACCTGGATCGTAGGAAGTAGTGTTATTTGATGCGTCATGGTGGTGCTTTTGGCGTCCTTGGTCTTGGGTTGTGAATGATCTTGCCAGTTGGCGGCATTCCTCAGCGTATGTAGCGGCTTGAGACAAAGTCATGGACTCTGAGGAGTCAGGTTTGTACGAAAGAATGGTGTCCATAGTGCAAGAAGGTTCGCGTCCGTAAAGGAGGAAAAAAGGAGAGAACCCAGTAGTGCTTTGAATGGCGGTATTATAAGCGAACGTGATAAACGGGAGCACTCGGTCCCAATTGGAATGGTCTGACGAGATATACATAGACAGCATGTCACCAAGGGTGCGGTTGAAGCGCTCTGTCATTCCATTGGTCTGGGGATGATAGGCGCTTGTAGTGCGGTGAACGACGTGGCACTCACGCAGCAATGCTGTGATGACGTCTGACAAGAATACGCGACCACGATCGCTCAGTAACTTCCGAGGTGCTCCATGACGTAATACGATGTTGTGAAGAACGAAAGTCGCAACGTCTTTTGCTGTAGACGAGGGAAGGGATGAAGTTTCGGCATACCGCGTGAGATGGTCGACGGCAACTATGATCCAGCGGTTACCGTCAGCAGTGTTGGGAAGGGGACCATAGATATCGATGCCGACGCGGTCGAATGGTCGGGATGGGCATGGTAAGGGTAGCAAGGTACCGCTGGCGTGACAAGGGGGAGTTTTTCGTCTCTGGCACGTCGAGCAGGCGCGAACGTATTGTCGTATAAAACGGTACATGCCACGCCAGTAATATCGGAGACGTATGCGAGAATAAGTCTTCAGGAAACCTGCGTGGCCACATTGGGGGTCGTCATGAAACGTGGAACAAATTTCGGATCGCAGATGACGTGGAATCACGAGTAGCCACTGACGTCCACCGGGTGCGTAGTTGCGTCGGTACAGCACGTCGTCGCGAGTGGCGAAGTGCTCCACTTGCCGACGCAACGTGCGAGAAAGGGGGGAAGCCGTCCGCCCAGCCAGGATGTCTAGAATCGAAGCAACCCAAGGGTCCTTGCGTTGCTCAGATGGCATGTCGGCGATGGTGACGGCAGTGGCATCACAGGTTATACTTTCGCAGCAGTCCGGGTCAGGGGGTAGAGGCGAACGGGAGAGGGCGTCTGCGTCCGAATGTTTCCGGCCGGAGCGATAGACCACGCGAATATTATATTCTTGGAGGCGTAATGCCCATCGGGCGAGGCGACCGCTTGGATCCTTCAATGACGACAACCAGCAGAGGGCGTGGTGGTCAGTCACGACGTCAAAAGGGCGCCCGTACACGTAAGGTCGAAATTTTTCTATCGCCCAAATAATGGCGAGGCATTCCTTTTCAGTGACAGAATAGTTGCTTTCGGCTTTGCTAAGAGTTCGGCTTGCGTAGGCAACCACGTACTCTTGGAAGCCGTCTTTCTTCTGTGCAAGAATAGCGCCTAGCCCGACACCACTAGCGTCGGTGTGGATCTCTGTGGGTGCCGATGGGTCGTAGTGTCGCAGAATAGGCGGCGACGTGAGGAGGCGGCGCAGTTCATTGAAAGAGTCGTCACAGGTGGCAGACCAGGCTGAAAGGTCTCTGGAGCCGGCGAGGAGCTTGGTCAAAGGAGCGATGATCGTTGCGAAATTGCGGACGAAGCGCCGGAAGTAAGAGCAAAGGCCTATGAAGCTTCGGAGCTCTTTCATGGTGGTCGGTTTGGGAAACGCTGAAACGGCTGTAAGTTTGGCAGGGTCAGGAAGAATGCCGTCTTTTGAAACCACGTGGCCAAGGATCGTAAGCTTTCGAGCGGCGAAATTGCACTTCTTCAGATTCAGTTGCAGCCCCGCGGCAGAAATACACGCGAGTACTTTCTCGAGGCGGGTTAAATGGGTTGCAAAATCAGTTGAAAAGACGACAATATCATCTAAATAACAAAGGCAAACCTTCCATTTGAGGCCTCGAAGGATAGAGTCCATCATCCGCTCGAAAGTAGCTGGCGCGTTGCAGAGGCCGAAGGGCATCACTGTGAATTCGTAAAGCCCGTCGGGCGTGATGAAAGCAGTTTTTTCACGATCGGCCTCTGCCATGGGTACCTGCCAGTATCCAGAGCGGAGATCTAAAGAAGAGAAAAATTCGGCTCCCTGTAGGCAGTCCAAGGCATCGTCAATGCGTGGCAGCGGATAGACATCCTTGCGCGTGATTTGGTTGAGACGCCGGTAGTCCACGCAAAACCTGATGGATCCGTCCTTCTTCTTCACCAACACAACTGGAGAGGCCCAGGGACTGCTTGACGGTTCGATTATGCCACGTGTCAGCATGTCGTCAACCTGTTCATTGATGGCACGGCGTTCGGTAGTTGACACACGATATGAACGCTGCCGTAATGGCGTCTCTTGACCGGTATCTATACGGTGTACAACAGATGACGCTCGACCTAAGGAAGGCTGATTGTGGTCAAACGAGGCTCGAAAACGCTGTAGGAGCTTGATCAGCTGTTTCTGCTGCCCAGGCGTGAGGTTACAATCGATGGACTTGCGGAATACATCCATAGGTTCATTAGCGTCAGTTGCGGGTGTAATGGCACAAGTCGGTAGAAATGGCTTGTCTGGATCGATCGGGTCTTCGAAAATACAATTTAAGGTCTCGAGGCTTCCCAGACACTCACCGCGTAGCAGGATGTACGGGCAAGCAGAAACGTTGCACGCATAAAGTACCGCCGAACCATTGGAAAAGTTGATGACGGCAAACGGGAGGACGATGGTTCGGTGTTGCACACTAGCTATAGTTGGTTGGAACAGGAGCGTCGAGTTAGTGGCAGCAGGGGAAAACACAGGCACTAGGACGGCGGACAACGGCGCGATGCGGACGTTAGCTGCGGCAAACACTTTCGAGGGACTGTGGTGGTCGATATCAAGGCACGGATTCGTCAACGTGAGTTCAGCACGAGCGCAGTCGACGAGGGCCTGATGGGTAGAAAGGAAATCCCATCCTGGTATCACGTCGTAAGATGAACGTGGGAGAACAACAAAGTTGACGGCGTACCAAACATCTTGAATAAGAACGCGTGCTGTGCACTGAGCTGTCGGCGCGATGAAATGGGAGGTGGCTGTACGCAGAGCAAGATTCGTAAGCGGCGTTGTAACTTTTCTCAAATCGCGACACAGTTTTTCACTAATTACAGAAACGACGGCGCCTGTGTCGACAAGTGCACGTACAGCAACACCTTCTACTAGCACATCAATTTCGTTGGACGGACAAAGAGGAGGTCTTAGAAAGTTCGACGACGACGTAGTTCTTGCCTCCGGAACTGCGGCTGTCAGTTTTCCTCTCGAGCGGGGCTCGTGCGCCGAAGCATCGGGGAGACAGATCGGCGACGTGGTGGTAATGACCGGCGAGAATCGGCGGGGCGTCGTGGGGACACTGAGTCGGTGATAGGAGAAGATGGTCGCTGGGGATTCTGGGCAGCCTGGTAATTTGCAGAATTGCCATGGTCTGGAGGCTGGAAGTTGCGACGGCGACAGTAGCGTGCTATATGTCCCACGAAACCGCATGCGAAACAGATGGGTCGGTTATCCAAGGTGCGCCATGGGTTAATGACAGAAGGTGCAGGGGGCGAAACGGGATGGGGTGCCGTGTATGTAGGCAGCGTCGTAGGGTAGGATGACCCGGTGCCCCGGTATGCGCCAGAGACAGGTGGGGCTGGGGGTCTAGCAACGACGGCAGCGTAGGTCAGCGGCGTAGGGACAGGTGGCGATGGAGGCAGTGCTTGCGTGACCTGTGTCTCAATGACCTGGCGTAGACGTGGGTCTAACGAGGTCACTGGCGCGGATGCTTCGGCCACAAGAGAAAGCTGACGCGCAACTTCCTCACGAATGAATTGTTTGATGTGGGGCAGTAAGACGGTGTGATCAGCAGCGACGTCGTGTACGAGGGCGGAAACTTCAGCCGTATCTTCTGCGGCCCTGCGCGTCGAGACACGCTGCTTACGCAACTCGTCGTACTCCTGACAGAGGTGGACAACATCGGTGACGGTCTGTGGATTCCTAGCGACGAGCATCTGGAAGGTGTCGTCGTCAACTCCTTTGATGATGTGCTTGATTTTGTCGCGTTCGGTTAGAGATTCATCGACGCGCTTGCAAAGGGACAAGACATCTTCAATGTAACTCGTAAAGGTCTCGTCCCTGCGCTGGACTCGACTACGGAGACGCTGTTCCGCGCGAAGCCGGCGCACGGCGGGACGGCCGAAGACCGCGGAGATGGTGATCTTGAAGGCGGACCAGTTGGTAATTTCGCCTTGGTGGTTCTTGAACCAGAGGCTGGCCACATCAGCGAGGTAAAAGCGCACGTTTGTGAGCTGGTCGCAGGCGTTCCACTTGTTGGAAGCGCTTACGATTTCGTACTCGACGAGCCAGTCCTCGACGTCTTGTTCATCGTTGCCGCGAAAGATTGGTGGGTCGCGTTGCCGAGGCGCACCAGTACAGTAGACTGTCGTTGGTGAGGCAGCTTGAGAAGGGCCAGGAGCAGTCATGGTGAACGGTAAGGGTAGCGTCCGATTGCGAAGTTCCAGGTTGATGGGAACCCCGGCTCCTCCACCACTTAAAATAGAGGTGTTGTACGTCG
This sequence comes from Rhipicephalus microplus, assembly GCF_043290135.1. Taxonomy (NCBI): domain Eukaryota; kingdom Metazoa; phylum Arthropoda; class Arachnida; order Ixodida; family Ixodidae; genus Rhipicephalus; species Rhipicephalus microplus. Next base: position 19,049,546 of record NC_134710.1, read on the forward strand.
AGAAAGGTTCAGACGTAGCTTGGCAAAATGTCCTTTATCAGGCAGGTCTGGCTAATGGCGAGCGGCGTGCGCGAGCTACTACTGCAGCCACCGATCATCATCGTCTTCTTCGTTGCCAGCAGAGCGTCCGTTACTCAGATTCATTAATTCATTACAATATATATATATATATATATATATATATATATATATATATATATATATATATATATATATATATATATATATATATATATATATATATATATATATATATATATATATATATATATATATATATATATGTATATATATATATATATATATATATTGTTATGGCGTTTATTAGCCGGCACACAGCGAGTCTACACAATGGCGACAGTAACGGCCAAAACACGGGGTCTCCGCGCGAGCGGCGTTCTCTTTGGGCAGACCCACTAGAAAGCACATAAGAGTTCGACCCACTTCAGTGTTCGGCGGCTTCTGTACAATTACCCCGGGGTCGAAGAGGGAGCCGCCTGGCGACCTAACAGCTTGTCACTACGAGCGGGTCATAGTAAGCCTTCAGACGCTCCACGTTGACTATGTCGCGCCCACGGCGGCGCATGTCCGAAGATTGTTCAATTGGCTCGATAAGATAGTTGACCGGAGATGTGCGCTCGATCACACGGTAGGGACCTTCATATTTCGGGAGTAGTTTGGAAGAAAGGCCAGCTACAGAGGTCGGGATTGAGAGCCATACAAGGGAACCAGGAAGGAAGGTGGGCTCAGAAGTGGCGGAGCCATCACGAATACTCTTCTGCCGCTCTTGCTCATGCGTCGTAAAAGTCTTGGCAAGCTCGCGACACTCTTCAGCAAGCCTGGCGGTCTCGGAAATAGGTGTACACTCAGATGGATCCGGCGTGTACGGGAGTATCGTGTCGATGGTGTGTGACGGGTGCCTTCCGTACAGCAAAAAGAAAGGTGAAAAACCAGTCGTGCTCTGAGGGGCGGTGTTGTAGGCGTAAGTGACGAAGGGCAGTATGGTATCCCAATTCGTGTGGTTGGCGGCGACGTACATCGACAGCATGTCGCCGAGGGTGCGGTTAAAGCGTTCGGTCAGACCATTCGTCTGCGGGTGGTAAGCAGTAGTTTTGCGATGGACAGAATGGCACTCAGTGAGAATGGCATCGACGACTTCTGACAAGAAGACACGGCCTCGATCGCTGAGAAGCTCCTGGGGTGGACCGTGGCGCAATATAAATCGATGTAGTAGGAAGGACGCAACATCACGCGCAGTAGCCGCAGGGAGAGCGGCGGTTTCGGCGTATCGCGTTAAATGATCTACGGCGACGATGGCCCAGCGGTTGCCAGTGGACGTCAGAGGGGGTGGTCCGTACAAATCGATACCTATGCGCCCAAACGGACGGTCAGGGCAAGGTAGCGGTTGCAGACCGGCTGGTGACATGTGTGCGGACGGTTTGCGGCGTTGGCAAGCGAGACAGGAGCGAACGAACTGCTGGACGTAGCGGTACATCCCGCGCCAGAAGTAGCGTTGTCTAATGCGATGGTAGGTTTTGAATACCCCAGAGTGCGCGCACTGTGGATCAGAATGGAAGGATTCACATATCTCCGACCGCAGACTGCGGGGTATCACGAGTAGCCACTGCCGGCCATCGGCGTCGTAATTGCGTCGGTGTAGGAGGCCGTCACGAATGGCGAAATGGTGAGCTCGACGACGCAAGGCACGCGTGGATGGCGTTGCGGACGGATCAGAGAGCAAGTCGATCAGTTGGGCGATCCAATTATCCTTTCGCTGTTCGGTAGCGATGATGTCAACATCAATGGCAGAAACAACAACCGAGGATACTGAGCAGAGCACGTTAGCTTCAGGCAGAGGGGAGCGCGAGAGGGCGTCGGCGTCAGCATGCTGGCGTCCGTTGCGGTAGAGGACGCGGATGTCGTAGTCTTGTAAGCGAAGAGCCCAACGGGCGAGGCGGCCTGAGGGATCCTTCAATGATGACAGCCAGCATAGTGCATGATGGTCAGTGACGACATCGAATGGGCGACCATACAAATAAGGTCGAAACTTTGTAAGAGCCCAGACGATTGCCAGGCACTCTTTTTTCGTGACGGTGTAGTTTGTCTCGGCTCTTGTGAGCGTACGGCTTGCATATGCCACAACATAATCAGGGAACCCGGGTTTGCGCTGCGCCAGGACAGCGCCGAGGCCTACACCACTGGCGTCCGTGTGCACTTCTGTTGGGGCCGTAGGGTCATAGTGGCGGAGAATGGGAGGAGACGTCAACAAGTGGCGGAGCTTCAAGAACGCGTTGTCGCACTCTGACGACCACGAATTGAGGGGCCCGTTACTTCCGAGGAGCTTCGTCAGCGGTGATATAATCGTGGCGAAGTTTCGTATAAAGCGTCGGAAGTATGAGCACAGGCCCACGAAACTACGCAGTTCTTTGACGGACGCAGGTTTTGGGAATTCGGCCACGGCCCGAAGCTTGGCTGGGTCAGGAAGAATGCCATCCTTGGACACGACGTACCCTAGGATGGTGAGTTGGCGTGCTGCAAAGCGGCACTTCTTCAGATTTAGTTGCAAGCCGGCATTGCTCACACGTGCGAAAACTTCTTTTAGACGTTGGAGATGGGTGGAGAAATCTGGAGCGAAGACAACAACGTCATCGAGGTAACACAAGCACGTGTGCCATTTCAAGTTGCGCAGTACGGTGTCCATCATGCGCTCAAATGTCGCAGGTGCATTACACAGACCAAACGGCATGACGTTGAATTCGTACAAGCCGTCGGGTGTGATGAAGGCAGTCTTCGGTCGAGCGTCATCAGCCAGGGGTACTTGCCAGTACCCCGAGCGCAGATCGAGAGAAGAAAAAAATTGGGCTCCGTGAAGGCTGTCAATTGCGTCGTCGATGCGCGGCAGTGGGTAGACATCCTTGCGAGTGATCTTATTGAGCCGTCTGTAGTCCACACAGAACCGCACAGAACCATCTTTCTTCGCAACAAGAACAACAGGAGACGCCCATGGACTGTCCGAGGGCCGAATGACGTCGCGTCGGAGCATATCGTCAACCTTCTCGTTAATTGGCCGGCGTTCAGCAGGCGACCCGCGGTATGGACGTTGCCGTAATGGTGGATGGGCACCAGTGTCAATACGATGCGTAACAGTGGACGCGCGACCGAGA